>NC_133476.1:7797273-7801176 GCF_025370935.1 Choristoneura fumiferana | reverse complement strand
TAATGTCAATGAGAGGCATTGTATCTTTGAAAGAATTTTTGAAAATCAAACTCCGGATTTGTATTCAATTATTTTTATCCGCGGAAATTTTGCATTTTTTCGGAGAAAAAGTAGTCTGTGTCAGTCAGGGATAGTGTAACTTTCTTAACAACTTAAGTAATTGCTTGTTTCCGAGAACTTTTTTATTTCAATTTATTTTCATCTTTTTAGTTATATATTTTAGTGTCTCATAAAATCATGTATACCTACATCAAAACTGAACGTACATGTAAAATTTCATATTGTGCTTTAAGGAGTTCCGTCATGAGCAGACGACTCTGGCTGCAGCATTAGGTGTTGTCTATTATAAAAACGCATTGTCATTGAAATTAAACAACTGTGTAGTTTTTGTGTTTGCCATTAACTTTTGATAAATTCCCTTCTACGGAGATGACCCTGGCCAGGATGAACAGGATGTAACTGCCAAATGATTGGATTATTATCAGATTTATATCAGTTTGCAATCTACAGTCCCTAGTTTTATTAGTTTAGATTTCGAACTCTACGTCCATATGATCTTAGTTAGTTCTTAGTTAGTTATTCTAAATATGTTGCGGTAACAATGTAAAATTCCAAAAATGGAACCCTTATTGTTCGTCCCTGTCACATCACAGGCATTTTACTTGGAAACTATAAGAGGAATGTGAATAAAATTTTGAAGGTATAAACATACTACATAACATAAATTTCTGTAGTTAAAATACGACAATAAAACTTTGATTTATCTGATACAGTTGATGTTATTTCAAAGACTGCTTTAAAAATATGTTTCCTTGATTTTTTGTGTGTAAATAAGTAAAACATTTTACGGCCGTTCATAATATACATGATAAAGTTTTTAAGAACCGGTAAAGACGATGACACTTTTTCGAATATTGTGTATGCATAATAGGTAATATTTAGAATAAGAATTATTGTCATTGTGAAAATTTGCTATAAATTGTTGCTACGCGATGTGACATGCACATGAAGCCACTAATAATCGGCTACAATCTAATTTTGAACATTAATCTACCGTGAGACTATCTCATAGTTACTTAAACGGAGTCAGAAACATGACGTGCTAGAGCATAAACGCCTTTTTCTAGCGTAAGAATATAGATTTTTATTTTATGTAGTTGATTACAGCCAGTAATCTCATTGCAAATGTATGTTTATCTACACCCATATAGTATATCCTCCATTATGCGTTCAAAACCACAGATTACGACAGCCACGACCATCATTACGATATTGAATTCTATTATGACCACGGCAGTACAGCACGGGGGATACAGAAATCTATATCGTAATGAGATTTCATACATCATTCATTACAGTTACAGTACAGGTGCAGCAGCGGGGCGTTCACCAGCAGGCGCAGGTCGTCGTCATCGGGCGCGCACCGGGCGCAAGTCGTGGGGCAGACATACCTAGTACTCGTTGCAATGCAGGTCATTCTCAAGGGTTCGCGGAACACATGATAGAGGATTTAATATATGGATGTAGATAAAAATATTTGTATGCAACTGTACGTAATTAGGCCTTAAAACACTCATGTGACCTCTATTACGATACAGTTGCATAAACTACTATAATACTGCAAAACATAGCCCATTACACACGCACAAACGTCACGCCTGTATTCCCAAATGGGTAGGCAGAGCACACGAAACGTTACCGCTTCGGAACCACTTTTAGCAATTATAGGTTTAGTTAAGTTTGACAAAAACGGTACAATAGTGACAGGTTGCTAGCCTGTCATGATATAAATAAATGGCAATTGATAAATCTGAATTAAAACTTTACTTCCCTTTCTCTATACCCTTTATAGCGCAGAGAGATCTCAGCAAAATAGTAGCAAGTAGACCATTGAAAAAAGTAAAACGTGGTACATTAACATTTGGTAAGTACTGATTTTAATAATAAAATTGCCCAAGTGCCGTGAACTTGGTTGTCTTCTTCTATTCGGCACAATCTGTTATTCTCAGTATTGCACATGTTTTTTTGTTTAAACATGTGCATTATTGAAAATAACATTTTTACTTAACTCGTCACGCATCCTAGAGACTACATTAGTCCCTAACTTTTTTTTGTGCGGGAAATGTCCTAGAGACTACCAAGTAGTCTTAAGGACATTTCCTGCACAAAAAAGTTAGGTACTAATGTAGTCTCTAGGACGCGTGACGCTAATTTTATCTATAGCGTAATATTGATAATCTATACGTAGCTTATGCATACGTAAACATACATATCTATATGTATATCTAGGTACACATGCATAGGCGCGAGCTTTACAATGAGAACTAGATGGCACCTCTTTCCATACGAACCAATACAAGTTCTGAGATACCCGTCTATCTCCCTATATATACTGTAGTCTTTGAAAGGACATTTCAATAAGATTTGCATAACAATCAGGCCTAAGACCTGTTAAACGTTACCATGGAGAGAGCCGCTGTTTAAGACCGTTATCTTGAGGCGCCACGCCTGCGTGAAACGTTTATGATCATCATAAGATCATTGATATAATTTAAGCTCATATAATCAACGCACTAGCGCATCTCCGGAAATAATTGTATACCTAGAGTCACCAGCATCAATATTTGACTCAGCAAAACGTGCATAAATATACCTCTATGATACACTCTTTTTCCAGGGCCGATAGGACGTGTCAGATATTTGCGCATTCTTCGCTGAGGCAGAAATACAGAAGAGGGGCTACTACGAAATTCGAAAATTAAAGTTCGTATCGTATCGTCCCTCTCACTCTGGTTTTAAATAATATAAACGCGAACGGAACGGCAAGACACGGAGTTCGAATTTCGCACTTCGTAGTAAAGGGCCAGGTCACTGTAGGTACATTTGCAGCAGTATTTGCCTATTATCAGACGAATGCAGTGGCGGATTAGTCACGTAGCTAGAGTAGCAAATGCTAAGGGCCACGCGCGTCTAGGGGCCCCGCGAACAATGTTCTGATCGTAAAAAGCGTAAAATTTAGATAAGTATGTGTTTTTTTTCTAAATCAATAAGTAAAGTACAAATATTGCCACCACAAAAGCAACACAAACCGCCGCCAAAGAAAGAGTGGTTAAAATGATGGGCTATAATATTTTACTTATACTTAGCATAAACTTGAAGCAAATGAAGGGCCCCATGATAAAATTTGCTACAGGCCCTGCAGGGCTACTACGAAACTCGAAACTTGAAGTTCGTATTGTACCGTCCCTTTCGCTCTCGTATTAAATAGTATAAGTGTCAGAGGGACCGCACGACACGAACTTCGAGTTTCGAGTTTCGTAGTAGCCCTGCTGCGCTGGCTTAATCCGGCCTGGACGAATGGCAAACCTGTGACTGTTTCTAATACGCAGACGCTTGTAATTAAGTAGGTACTTTCACCATCTTTGTCTATCCTCATATATTTGATAGAAAAAGTGACGAAAGCGATTGCGATCTCGAGTGCATTAGATAATAATACCCGTAGCCTCTTACAAAATCAGAATTAAAAATAGAATTCATACATACAGTTTAATTTTGTGCACTTGGTTGAACTAAAATAACCGACATTGCCCGTCTTCAAGGCGACGTGACCTAACGATTAAATTGAGCGAAGACGCACTTCATTTAGCTCGCAGAGAGAGCTGGAAGTTCAGAGGGATGGCGCCAGATGGCAATAGGTACACCGTATTTCTTTTGGCAACCTGAAAGATCTAAATATTCTTTATAGTAATCGTTTATCTCACTCCTGAATGGATGCTAAGCTAGTCATGTGAGCTATAGATCTCGACAGTTTTTCAAAACGGCTTTTGTCACGTGTTCAATCCCTTTGGCAAAAAATTATCTAACCCGGCCGGCCCTATACAATACGAACGAAGTGCAAAATTC
>NC_133476.1:7772606-7797173 GCF_025370935.1 Choristoneura fumiferana | reverse complement strand
TCGATAAGTACGTGCGACAGTCTTTACACTGGCAATTTTTTTTTTCAAACATTATTATGAGTACATTTTACCCGAGCGAAGCCGGGTTTTCATCTAGTATTTATATAATATGTAGGTAGGTAATATGGGATTTAAAAATCTTACACCGATGGAAAGCTGCACGATCCCAGATAAAGGTTTCTTTATATCCCGGGTACCTAAGTCAAAGTTCCCACGGAACGCAGATGAAATTGCTGGTAACAGTTAGTCATTTAATAAGCTTAAGAGCGGAAGTTTCTTGTAAATACTTCATCAGAATGAAAAATGTCTCTAGACACAGCTTTAATACAAAGTCGTGACTGACTCGGACGTGATGCGCTCTTTTATTAAAACTTCACAGAATTACATTCTCAAGAGCGCTTTATCAAGTCGCTTATTTCTCGAAGAGCGTTGCTGCGAGTAATCAGGACTCCACGTGCAAAGTATCATGTTCCAAGGTGAGACTGTCTCCGGTGATTTGTCCTTTGTAGAGTTTATCCACAAAGACTTTAAACTTTTTTCCAATCGTGTTGGGTGTCTCGATCCAATCAGATTACGTTAAAAAGATTAGTTGCACAAAGTAAAGGGTAGTGTGAAAAACGTTTTTTAATTATTTATTTATGTAATAAATTGAAATCAAAGTATCAAACAACAACTAGATCGTTAATTAGTATTTCTGTCTATATAGACAATGCAAGCAAACATGGCTGAATCAAAGCAAGTTAAAGCCGCAATTTTGTTTTTCGTTACACTTTCACGTAAACAGTTGTCATAACATGCTGGTCAACTTGGATGAATTCTCTAAATAACACCCACGGGTTTTTTATTAGTCACTAGCGCCCCAGTTCTGCAAGGGCGCAACTTTGAATAAAAGAGACAGAAAAAAAAACAGTTGTTAGCGGTATTTTTTTTACCTCACTTTCCCCAAAACTACACCCGCCCAAAGCCGGGGCACGTCGTTAGTTGATTACTTTACATACTACTAAACCTTCATCTTGAATTACTCTATCAATTGATAAAAAACTTCAATAAAATCCTTTGTTTACATACATACACATACAGAGAGACAGATGGCGGGAAGCGACTTTGTTTTATTTCTATGTACCTTTATTGTAAAGAAGATATATTATGTTCATGAAATCTGGTTTTGAGAAATAAATGCTTTTGCTTAAAACTTCATTCAAACAAAAATTTAATGATGAAAATATTGTATGTTTCAAGGGCAGTGCAGGAAACTAACAAATCTCGAGTCAGAAGAACTGGCTCTGACTTTGAGCTTGAAGTAGTGCGTTATTATACTTTTTACCACCCTTGAGAGACGATAATATTGTATGCTTTTGTGTAATACCACAAGACAAATAAAAGTTTGGTTACAAATTACACTTCCTTGTTTTGTTTTTCTTTAAGTTAAGTGGAAATTAACCTTTGAGATCACCGCTGCTGGCCCACCAACCGCTGCTTCAATGTTGTCAAGGACCTAGTTAGCCGTACAGACACGAGTCGCGTTGTCTTGAATAATTTATTATTGTGGTCTCCACGATCGAGTTGTTACTACTCAATCTGAACAGAAAGGTTTTCCGTGTATTGCATAAGTATGATTGCGATAGGTACCTACTTGTATGTTCGTCGCTGTTCGTGGTACGATAATGGAAATTTTCTGTTAATGGAAAAGCGCGGTCTTGATCTGAATTCAATAGATATTAATAACGTCAATTCCGAAAAGACCTACGAGTATTATGTGCTTATTCCGGAGTAACAGGTAATGAACCGGTGACATGCCTTGTAAAATGTTTAAGTGGATTCGTTGTAAGGTTTGCACGATTCTTTGTCCAGTTCGGGGAAACCATTAAAAGTTATCGTACTTAAGTACCTACATTTTAGACATGAACATAAACTTCAAATTTTAAACAAATTATCTATTCAGTTGAAAACCGATGTGAAACAATACTATTAGCTTGTAATTTTTTATGCAAGTAGGCCATGGTCTTTCCGAAAGCGCGGGTGTTATAAAAAACCGGCCAAGAGCGTTCGGACACGCCCGAAATAGGGTTCCGTAGCCATTACGAAAAAATTGAGTAATATTTTTCTTAGGATTTCGTATTTTATACGAGTTAATTAATTATTTTTAGGCTGCTATTTACTCTTAAACTACTAATAGTTCTCAAGCAAACTTAACCGTTATAATTTTCCCGTAATTTATCAAAGTGTCTCGTGTAAGGAGGCTCGATTATCGCCATCGGGCTAAGCTGCTCTAATTTTGTGGCCATCAAAACATGATCGATCACGCCTTGTCCACTCCCGTTTGTTCTGGAACTTAGGTTTCATTGGAGGTTTATACGACTCGCCGTAAAAATATTTTGTAACAAAAATGTTGTCGTGAAATCTATCTATATCTATATATTATATAAAAGAAGAACCTGACTGACTGACTGACTGACTTATAGATCAACGCACAGCCCAAACCGCTGGGCCTAGAAACTTGAAATTTGGTACAGGGGTTTTTTATGATGCAAGTGAGCACTAAGAAAGGATGTAGTGTTATGCTACTTACGTTTCATTTTTCACTGTTTTAAGTTCATTTTTACATCTGTTTTGGTTCTCCGTCATTCACCTCAAAATTAGATATTTTACATCACCTTTATTTCTGTAGGACCCTGCAACGTTTTTAAAGCATAAGAACACAACAACAAACCATTTTCACTTCGTATCTTCACGCTATTAGCACTTTTTAAATCGGTCTTGATGGAGTCTACCTTTTTCGGTCTTTTATTTAGTTCTCCGAAACTCTACAACTTCGGGCTTCGCGCGCGCTTAAGCGCGTCCTTTTTTCCTCCATCAATAATATTTTTATTTTCACTTAAACCTTGCCGTTTCCCTGTTAGGAGCTTGAAACCAAAATTTTACATGTTTTGACATCGTTGTTTATCTGGTTGTCATGGCGATTTCTGCAGTATATGTAAAAGTACTCTGTGGATTTCTGTTCAAATTTGTTACCGGTCTGATGTTTTTCTGTCAATACTTCTACGAAAATACTCTTTTTGTCTTGGCCATCCACAAAAAAATACTTTTAATTCAAAATATTTCACGTTCTTATCCCAGCGGCTAAAAGCGGGAAAAGCTATAAAAGCGGAACAACGCATAATAGAATCAGTCTCTCTCCAGTTTTCGATAAGAAAACATCTCTCTAAGGCCTTATCCCGGGGCCGCATAGCCCCGGGATCCTGCAAGCCTCCGCGTTTAAAACTCAGTCCAAAGTCGTCACCATTGTCATCATACTTCATCTACCAGTGCCTGCGCCGTTGCCTGTGTCTGCGCCGTTGCCCAGAGTGCCCGCGCTTACTCCAGGCGCTGCGAGCGCCATCTCCAGGCGCTACGACCGCCATCTCCAGGCGCTACGACCACCATCCCCAGGCGCAGCAACAGCCATATCCAGGCGCTGCGAGCGCCATCTCCAGGCGCTGCGAGCGTCACCTCCTGGCGCTGCGAGCGCCATCTCCAGGCGTTGCAAGCGCTACCTCCAGGCGCGTAGAGCGCTACCTCCAGGCGCGTAGAGCGCTACATCCAGGCGCGTAGAGCGCTACCTCCAGGCGCGTAAAGCGCTACCACCAGGCGCGTCGAACATTACCTCCACCGAGCGCCGGGTGTCTGCAATCTCTTCTCTTCGATCATCGGTGTCCGGTCTCCGTCAATCAACTGCCAAACTCACTTACATTCTCACTCACTCACTTATCACCACTCCACATTTTTATGAAATTGTTGTAAATAGTTTTTCTTTAATTTTGAATAAAGTTGTTATTCCGTTTTATTTTGTTGTTTGGTTGTTGTTAGGTTAGGCTTTTTCTTTTTAAATTGTCGCTTCACGACAATGATTTTTAGAAATTCATCCCCTAAAGGGGTGAAATAGGGGGTTGAAGTTCATATGGGACTAACTGGGAGTAAATCGTCTCAGTTGTCCCATGATGGGACAACTCAATGGGACTAGTAGGACAGACGGGAATTTTCTCATTTCTGGACTTAGATGAATGAAAATAGGTGTATAAGTTTTAGATTAAAATTAAAAATTATCTATCTAGGTGAAATGGATAAAACTCCCCCTAAAGGGATAAAATGGGGGAGGGTACAATTTGTATGGAAATTTCTCATTTCTGGACTTAGAAGTATGGAAATAGGTATACAAGTTCTCGATTACATTTAAAAAAAAGTGTGTAGGTGAAATGGATAAAATTACCCCTAAAGGGGTAAAATGGGGGGTAAAGTTTGCATGGAATTTTGAAAATTGGTATACTTACAGGGTTCCGATTAAAAATAAAAATGATCTGCGTAGAAGATAAAGAAGAGGTAGCTTTTCACTTATTAGGGGGGAGTTTCTATGAGACTTCCTTATTTCTAGACTAAAAATATGCTGGTCACTATTTAAAATGATCCGTATGGTGTTGGCGACTTCAACATGGGAGGGGTTTTTCATACAAAATGTAGAAATTAAATTGATATTTAAAATGATGTGTGAAATAAATTGGCAAATAATTATGCAGTAGGTACCTTACTTAAAAATTACTCATCGGGTTGTGCATAATAAAATCAATAATATTAATATATAAGTTTAATTTTTGTGTGATTATCCGTTCTTATTTATCTTTTACCTAATTTACAAAATATTATGTATAGTGCATTTCGAGTATATACTTCGGTTTCTAGAGTAAGATTCGGTTCTCGCCTCTCGTGCTTTGCATAAAACTTTTCATAAACTAGCTTCAAAACTGGTAAAAAATGTTGTTTATAGCGAAGTGCTTTAGTAAACTGTTACCTATCGTTTACGGCAGTACTTCGCTATGCATACAGATACAAATGTCACAATTATAATGGGGGGATAATTAAAACATATGCCCTGATAACTAAAGTACACGCGGACGAAGTCGCGGGCAAAAACTAGTCTATCTATATATAAATAAAAGGCAAACCTGACTCACTGGGTTATAACTGTAAATAGAAACTTCAAATTTGGTACAGGGGTTCCTTTTAAGATTGAAGTGTCCTTAATGATAACTTATCAGGTTGTGCATAATAAAATCAATAATGTGTGATTATCCGTTCTTATTTATCTTTTATAAACCTAATTAACAAAATATTACGTACAGTGCAATCTAGAATATACTTCGCAGTAAGATTCGGTTATCGCCGGAAGCACACGAATCAAAAAAACATAATGCCCTGATTACTAATAAAGTACACGCAGACGAAGTCACGGACAAAAGCTAGTCTTAAATATTTATTAACGTCACAAAACGTAAACTAATACGTAAATGTATATAACACCTTTTTGTATAACTACGTTCCGGCTAAAACTTAAATGATAATGATAAAATTTGGCTCACAATAAAGTTCACAACTGTCAAAAAGCAACCGTTTAAATATCACAACATCATTGATTCACTATTATTTTCATAACTCATTTTGCAAAACAACTTTTGTCATACTTTATTTATAGGGATACTTGTAGAATCAGGGGGCATAACATCACCCTTAATAATATTATAACCTATAGGGTACCTTGTTTCAGGTTTTTCCTCATATCTCGAATTTGTACGAATAGCATTATGATTACTTCAGACAAAAGTTTTTACTTAAAATTTCCTACAAATTTGGTCATATTCATTTTTGCTCTACGATCAATACTTTAAGAGAGAGGGTGTTTAAGTTAACATGGAGATAAAAAACAAATAATTTAAGAAATTACTAACGAAGTAGGTTTTCAAGTATTGTTTAAAAATAGAAAAATTACGTTATTATATCTAGTATATATATCTTTATTACGTTACTCATCGTTTTATACATCGACATTGCCGTCTTCTCCTTCTATGACATCTACGGGTACATACCGTTTGTACATGAGCCCAATCAGCCGAAACATACCATACGAGTACGTACCAAACCAACCATAAGGATAAGTTGGCCTTTGTACAAAAATCTCAAAGTTTGTCAATTGTATTTTTTCTTTCTTTTGTTTCTTTTATTTTGTACAATAAAGAGTTTACATACATACATACATACTAGACTGCATTTTATACCGACTTTTCAATTTCGACATCAATATTTTCCAGTGCAAGCACTTTTGCAGACAAAAATTTTAAATCAGTTACGATGTCAGAGCTAGAGGATCAGTGGTGATAATTGGCTCGAGGGTTCCATCAGCTCCTCGCTTCCTACCCCACATTTTAGGAGGCATTTAGTTATCCAGCCACTGTTCTGTACCTACTTGGTGTAATGCGAGATATTTTACTGACCCTTTAGTAGGCGGGAGAGAGAAGAGATAACTTGGGACTTGGTGCTGAATTTAACAAAAAGCGACGAGCGAGACAAGCAACGAAAACGTTTGTTGATATAAATTTTATTGCTACGACTGTTCAACCCATTCCCTATCAAATCGGAAGCCACAGCAAAATCAGGAGAAACCTGGAGAAAGGTCTTGTACTAGTTAAACAAGCATTTAATTTTGTATTCCGTTTGTATGTAAAGTGAAGATTAACAAAACTGTTGTCATTCAAGTCATTCATTAGACACCTTTTATTTTCTTCAAGATCAGGTGGATTAAGGAAAAAAAGTTATAATAAATAGTAGCGACAGTCTACAGCTTTTGATTTTTATAGACTGCTATATGATTTTTCCCATAGTTTCATTTGCCTGACCTTACTAACATCATTTAAAGTACCTACAGGATACGTGCCTATCATGTTGAGCGCTTTACTTGCTACCAAGATACCTAATGCTTCGGAGTTTGATACTTTTTATATCTAACCGTATTTAGTCTCGAACTTTGGACACAATAGCCGGGTCTCAAACAGCCGAAAGTTTAAGTAGTAAAGTTCATCAGTGAATTTATTATGATTGCTCAGCTTTAGTAGGTATACAAACAATAAGTAGGTACGCCAACTAAGAGCAAGATAAGTTTGTTGGTAAAAAGTACGTAAGTTATAACTGCGCAGGCGAGATAATTCTGACTAATTCCCTTTTCTTATTCTTTCTACTGCTGAGAAACAAACACAATTATACAATAAATTGTGCCAACAAAAGATTTTTTTTAAATCAGACGTCTTTTTTTTGCTTAATTTTCGTACATGTCGCGCAATCTGGAACCAAATTGGAGAGTGCCAAATCTTATTTAAAATATTTTTCTGAATACGAATATTTACATAAAATGTAAGTAGGGCAAATTTATATTGGGTAAGCAAGCTCTGGGCTGGCTTTGGGTTCTGGTTGGAACGCTTGTTTCTCAGTACTGTCACAGAATAATTATTAGTACTACCAGTACTGTACAGTTATGAGAAAACACAATTTTCTGACCTTACCCACTAAAAACGACGTAGAAATCAAAGTAAATGCATGTATGTTATTACTTTATAGGTATTAATCTATCTATACATATAAAATTCAAAGTCCTGACTGACTGACTGACTGACTGATATATCAACGCACAGCCCAAACCGCTGAAGCTAAAGGCTTGAAATTTGGCACACATAAATACCTAAAGTGATGTAGAGGTACACTAAGAAGGGATTTTTCGAAATTCCCACGGGATGGGATATAAATGGGATTTATAGTTTTACTTCCAAATGGCTCCATTTCCGTATGGCTCCATTTGCTTTTTTCACGAAACTCGCCTAGTTCTTTATATTTTTATTTCCAAATGGCTCCATTTCCGTAACTATAATTATTAGAGACTTTAAATTTGGCATGCAAATAGGTAATACTAACAGCTAAAAAAATTTTCAGGATTTACCAAAATTCCAACGGAATAAGGAATAAAGCGTACTATTTATTACTAGCCGACTAGCTGATTTAGAGACTTCATATTTGGAACATATGTTTGTAGAGAGTCATAGAGGTAGGTACACTAAAAAGGGATTTTTGAAAATTCCCACGGGATAGGGTGGGAATAAATGGGATTTATATTTTCACTTCAAAGCGGCCTTAACTCCGTAATTATAAATATTAGAGACCTCAAATTTGGCATGCAGGTAGAATTCCCAAGTGATAAAACAAATAAGAGGATTTTTTAAACCAACTGAATCAGAAAACGCACAAGCTTTAAACTAATAAACCTAAGGACTGTAGATTTGGCATATTTATGTAAATCAGATGACAATACAATAATCTGGCAGTGACACAGTGACATCCAGGTAGTCCGGCCAGGATCGTCTCAGCAGGAAAGTACACCTCAAAATTTAATGGCACACACAAGAAACTTTGCATGTCTCAGATTGGCAATGAAGAATTTTAAAATATATCATAACAGTTATTCATGTCCTGCGCGAGCGCGAACTTAAAAAAATCGGGATAAAAGTAGTAGTCAATGTCAATGAAAAACAGTGTAGCTTTCTATTAGTTACTGAAAGATTTTTTAATTGGTCTAAATGTAGAAGTCTCTTATTTCTATCTCTCGGGAATTTTTGATTTTCCCGAGGGAAAGGTAGGTAGCGAATATCAGTTAAGAACTGTAGCTTTCTATTCGTGAAAGTATATTTTTAAATCGATCTAAAGAGTTACCTATATCCCCCGCCCCGCGGGAACTTTGCGATTTCCTGGGACAAAAGAGGCCTGTTTCAATTCAATCGGGGACAGCGTAGCTTTTTAAAGAATTTACTTATTTCTTATCTCGCAGGAATTATCTTATAACTATCGCGTACGAAGTTGCGGTCAAAAGAAATACTTTAATATTTTCTGAAATTCTACCCCTGAATATGTGTAACAGGAGTTCATAGTTTGTATGAATGATGATTATTTAGGTTGATTTTTAAATTCGAAAATTGGCAAGGTTTGTCTGAAATAACGTCTGTCTGTATCGGTATTGCCATATAATCCTCCGTAAAATCAATCAAAACGCGAACAAAAGATTCGTAGAAAGTAAATCTATGTTACCCCAAATTTTACGCGAGCGATACCGCGGGGAAAACTAGTTCTAATATAAATTCTTAACTTTTTTAACAGAACACGCTGTAAACGCGTTCAGCGGATGTCAGCTTTAATGGCCTGAAATAAAAAAAAAACCCTACTGTTTGAGTCATCAGCACTAATTTCAAAATCTTAGACCTACATAACCGCAATTTCACATAGTGGTTCCATTTACGATGTAGACAAGGCATAAGGATGGATTTTTTAATTTACACGGGATAGAGAGAATTGCATCGGGTTCTAAGCCGTAAATGCAAGCTAGTTCGGCCAATTTTTCGTAATCTAAAAACTATTAGTGATGAACAAAGCTGCGTCTGACCCGCTTGTAAAGGTCAGGGGGGCTACCACGAAATTCGAAAATCCAATTTCGTATCGTACCGTCCCTCTCATTCTTGTATTAAATAATATATTAGCGTCAGCGAGACGGCAAGATACGAAGTTCGAATTTTGCACTTCGTAGTATAGGGCCAGACTCGGACAACCGGGTACGTCGGGGCTTCGTTCACCTCCCCGGATAGTCCCTATACTTCACGCCAGACTTAAATTCGAATAATTTCTTGTTTTGTCTTAGTCTGTCGTTAAGCACCAGCTGTATTTAACAACAAAACCAGCCTTGAGTCTTTGTGCTTTTGAAATGAAGTTTTATATTTTCCTGTAAAAAGAAACATTGTTGGCTGACGAGTTTAAATTTATTGTTTACTAGCTGTTGCCCGCGGCTTCGCCCCCGTTGTTTTTTTTTCTGTATTTATTACATAAAAACCTTCTCCTGACAGTAACGAACACAACAAAATGAGAATAAGTGAAATCGGTCCAGCCGTTCCCGAGTTTTGCGCTTAGCAACACGTTTAAGGATTCATTTTTATTTATATAGATTCCTATATACTAAGTTCGACATCATATGCTGTATTATCAGCCATTCATAAATGTTTTGATGACTACAAAAAAGCGATGATTAATTACACTTAATAATTACGTTAGAGTAAGAGGTTTGTTGCGTGTATTACTAAATTATTTTTAACATTATAATCAACCCACAAAACTTCTAGCGAATCCTTCCCCTGTGTTTTCCTTAGTACACAGTACAATGCACTGCAACTCAATGACTTGAAGTTTTTACTGTTATTTAAGTATTAAACTAATTTCAATGCAACGCAGGTATTTCGCAACCGTTATTTATAAAAACAATGGGGTATTGATTTAAAATATGAAGGTACGTGACTTCACACCAATTCTACTTCTCTGTTTGCAATTCCACCTTTATTTTATTAAGTATAACAGCATAAATATTTATTTTAAGCTTTCCACCGGAATTAGTCAACACAATAGACATGATAACATCATTTCAGTAGACCAACTAGTTATTCGTACAAAAGGGTTTGTTAACATGCTCATTCAAAGGAGTTCGATGAATGGGATTGAAATATTTAGTTCAATACATTACTGGGAGTTAGAGACGTTTATATCTAGCGATGTTGCAAATCATAAGTAGGTTACTGAGATGGCAAAGAAAGTAACGTTACTCAATGAATGAATGATTGTAATTTTAATAATTATTACACAGCTGATTGGGAAATAAATAGTACATACCTACAAAGAGTAGACAACACAAACATCAGTAAACAAAATGAATATTTATCTTAGTGGAGAAATAAAATCAAATAGTCAGGGTTTGTTTTGAGTAGGTAGGTACCCACAAATAGTTATGTGATGTTGGATCTTCAATTCAGATTCAAATGTAAGGATTGTAAACATCAGAAATATAACAATACTATTTGGCAGAATTATTGTTTGACTCTCAATTTTCTCCGAAACCAAACATTTTTCTCATTGTACTTTCTTACGCTTTTATAGAACACAGTAGGTTAGGTTAAGTTTGTTCTATGAAAGTTTCGAAAAAAAACATGGTTTCATAGAAAATAGTGAATTGAAACAGTTGGGAATCTAATAGTGAGTTAATAACTTCATATCGGCGTATTCGTTTTTTCCGCTAAATGCTCCTTATACACAGTTATCAATTGTTTCGCAGATATTACTCCCTCAGATTCAAAAATAAATTAAAAGTTTTCTTTCTGGAGGACGTTAAAAAAATAAATGACGAATAATAATAAACTTACCATTTTCTTTCTCGGAATTCAGCTCTTCCTATTCTGCTATCTTATAGTTAATGAGAGGTTAATTAACTTAATTAATTAATTGCTCATCTTAATCTGCTGACAGAATAGATATTAATCAATTAGTTACCGTAAGCGTAGTAATAATTCCCCGAATTCTCAACAAAGAACAACGCAAAGGCGCATTTTGTGTCACATTATAGGTATCACGTATACGTAAGTATAACAACGATTTAAAAAACGGTGTTTAAATTTAAAGCAAGATACTTCTTAACCAGAAATTATTGAGGATAAAGCCGAACTCCTAAGACGCTTACGAAGCTGAAACGCGAATAGCTTTAAAATTGGAGTTAAGAGTGTGTATCGGTGCAATATTACATTTCTTTGCGGTGACGGCAGGATCAAGAGCCGGCTACCGTTGCACTATTACTCTTGACCCCACAGGATATTGTCTGTCCTTCGAAATAATTTATGACCGTTCCGGTTCCGACCAAGTTATGATATCGCAAAACGCCTGTCAACCCCTGTCTATGAAGACGCTTATAGTTTTAAAAGTAATGCGTGCACTTATATAGGTAAAAAACTTAAGAAGATGACCTGTTGTAACCTATAATAACGTGTCCTTATAGATAAGTCGACATTCCATTATACGAAAAATGACTTAGGTAAGTCCCATTATCTACTCTGTGCACTACTACATACATATACAACAGATCATCTTCTTAATTACCCATACCTCTCTAAAAGGTTAAATTCCTTAATACTGCAAGAAAATTATTGGTATCTACCCGTTTTTAGTAGAAACCTTTGGCTTTTTTATTTTCTATGACCAAAATCACACTATGTATGATCCTGGTCGTACAAAATAATATAATTTGATCCGAATCAACACGGGTCGTATTAAATTAGGTTGAGTTGCGTTTTAATTATTTATTTATTGAAAAAAGTGTCGTGATAAAAAAAGTATTTATCTATTTTTTTTCCAAACACACATTCCACCTTTCCATGCCGCAATTGAAACGCCATAAATAATTTAATATATACTTTACACATGATGTGGCTTTACGAGAGTATTAAATGCTCGTACATGTGTATTAGGCCAAGCTAATTGGCGAAAAACTTTCCTCTTCTGTAAAAAGTTTTGCAAGTACATTTTAAGACCCTCATTTCTTTATCCGTCTTTTATTCATCTGTGGCACAAATCTGGCTGAAGGTTCTTACGCTTTGCAATTCGTAGCTGAAAGGGCTTTGTTATTGCTTTTTTCACGAAACTCGCCTAGTTCTTATAAATACGCAATACCATTAAAATACTGAGGCCTACTCAAGAAACCACTTAAGAGCCAGCACTTTTAATTAAGATTAAAAGTATAATTCAATTACTTCGACACATAAACTTGTGAAAGTCGAGTTGAGCGAGTAATCTGAGCCGAGCGATAGTAATAAATCTTTTGATCCGTTTCCCCGGCCGACTTTTAACAACAAATTGATTAAAGCCCGCGAACCGTTCGATCTCCCAACCGCCGACCTTTTCCTTTGCGATACCCTAGAATAACATTTATTATCGCCTCGAAGCTTTACTCTTTCGCGTCGCGCGGTCGCGAACAAACCGCACTCAATGCTTTTACATCTCTTTCAGACGTTTTAACTTTGTGTTTGATAAGAAATGTTTTTTTCCGCAGAATATCATTGATGGTAGACACACTTTTTCATCCTTGATCAAATAAAGCTCGTATTGTTCTCAACACGCAAAATCAACACCTACTCTAAGGTATAGCAATTAGCAACAGCAACACCATTAATTAAGTACTTATTATTTAGTGAAACAAATATCTTACTTACTAACAGCTGTTTGACGTAAATTAAAAAGTAGGTACCATTCATGTTTAAAGGCTCAGCTCATTTAAATCAGTAAACTCACAAATTGTAACTAATAATCTTCATTCCATTTTTTTCCCGAAATATATTTTCCTCGTAGGTTTGTACTCGTAGGTCACAATTGCCTCGCCCTCAATAAAGATTTATGCACTCCCTCCTACATCTTTTGCAAGCATATACGGATCTTCGAATGCTTATCTCGAACCTTTTATTGACTTTTTGTTTCATCCTCGAATAAACCTTTTTATCTATTTCCGTAAGTAAACGTATCGTCTTTGAAAGCCAGCATCATTTTCTACTTTGTATGCATAGTGCTACAACAAACACGTGAAAAATACTTACAAGGTGTTTTAAAAATATCCAAAATAAATATTTTTGAATTGAATTGAATAAAAGTGCGACCAAACCGCTGCTTAAAAAACGGTGACGGCACGGAACCGCAGTGACGCACCGTATGAGCACCGTTTTTATCGCATGCTTTCCACACCGCTGCTTTAAAGACGCAAACGGTGCGGAATCGCAGTGACGTGCCGTAAACGTCACGATTTTTGTTCGGTAAAGAGTACCCTTAGTGTAAGTTTTCGTTTACAAAATACGTCTCCATCGCGTTTGCGATAAAATCTCAATTTATATGGAAACACGAACAGCGCCTCTAGCGGAAAGTTTGCGTTTCAATAAAAATTGAGATTTTAACGCGAACGCGATCGAGACTAAGGCCACTGAAGTTTACAACACGTCACTGCGATTCCGTATTTTAAGCAGTGGTGTGGAGAATATGCGATAAAAACGGTGCACATACGGTGCGTCACTGCGATTCCGTGCCGTTACCGTTTTTTTAAGCAGCGGTTTGGTTGCACCTTAATGCGATGGTTAATTTGACTGAATACAGATCTATTTAAATATAGTCACGCTTTTGACGCAGTGCACTATCAACATAAATGAATGTATGGAAAGTGGAATTTTTTTGTCAACCACCATAAAATTTCTAAAAACATTTACTGGATTATTTAGACGAACTAACCTAGCCTCTGGTTGAAGTATTCCAAATTCATTTCGGAACAACTTACGTATTACCAGTTACTTGGGGTGGTAATTGGTCAGAATCTACCTCCTTGCGGTCCACCCCGGGCTTCGCACGAAGACGGCTGAAAGATTCCGACTGTTCCTGGCTAGCTGGTTTGTTCCTTATGAGCCTCCCAGCTATTCCTGCTCTATATTTTCGAAAATGAATAGTACAATGCGCTTAAAAAACGGTCCTTCTAAGGGCCTGCTGACAAAAACCTTCTGTCCAAATATTGCAAATTAACATTGTCACAGCCTAAATGTGACTATCTAGCTCAACTTGCTCACGATAACAACATTGACGTGATCACCGTCCAGGAACATCATATTGATAATTTGTAGTTTTGTTTTTTTTTGTCATTTTTTAACTATAAGCGGGAAATAAAGCCATACGAAATAAATAAAAACCGTTTACACTTGAACGAACACTTTATAATGTTATCCTATTTTTGGAAGTAGACGGGGACAACACGGCCGACGCTGACGCAACACGCAACTTCACCTCTGAAATAAAGCAGATACCTACCTAATAGCTACTGTGCCATATCTCTTACAGACGCCAAAATAAATGGCAATATGAGGTTAGTTAGGTAAGTCTAACACCCACCCGAAACATTCAGTCGTAGAACTTAATGCGAGTTCGTCCTTAGAATTGGCCCACCGGGGCTCAGATCCAAGGAGCAACGAGCCCTTCGGGTACGATCTAAGACCATTGTCTAGTGCTCTAGGTATTTTGTCTTATTTTACGCTGGCTGTTAACTAGGTACAAGTGCCCTTAACTTCAAATCTTGACTATTAATTACACGACCATACAAATTACTCTGTGTAACAGACAGACCTGCCTATTTTAACATCGTGCTACTTGTAAGGATAATTTATCCGAATTGGGTATACTGAAAGGTAACGTAATTGTTAATCGCGCTAGGAAATTGTTGACAAAATAAGAAAGTTTTTCACTATGGTTTGTAGGATGTTCGTTCAGTATGACGTCGCTGTTACATTTAAAATTCAATTACGATTTAACGAAGGACAAAATTTGTTACACAGTTCTAGACACTATGTAACAAAGAAAAACTGTACAAGTCTAAGTGTACCTAAGTTGCACCAAGTTACTATAATGCTTGTAACGAAACCAAACCAGCCGTAAAATCTCCGCGTTACTGTAAAATTTATTGACGGCTGATGTGACATTGGTGCAACTCACACTTAGCTCATATTTTATCGAAAATTGTGTAAGCAATTGGTATCTTATTTTATAGAATATACCCGTTTATTAATAAGATGTTTATTATAAAATGTGTTTTGTTATTAATTATTAATGTTAGCAAAATTATTACCAATTATTTGTTATATTTTTTGATGACAAACTTGTTATTAGTAGGAAAACGATTTCTGAACGTATATTATTGGCGGGTAGTTTTAGAGGCCGCCACTTGTACTGGATCGCTATTAGTCCATACGTTTGAGTGAGACATTTTAAAATATAGTCCGTTCGGAAATGGTTTTCGTCAGGCAGTCGGTTATGATCTTCCAAGCGGAACACTAGTACTAGTGGAGTTAGATGGTTGTAAGTTGAAGGTTGGCTATTTGAAGGATTAAAGAAGGTTGGTTGATTGGAGAACTGTGTTTTCATCGGACATCACATCACCCATTGCTGGCTGGCGGTGCGAGGTTTAATAAATCTCAGAAGTGGGATTCGCCAAACGCGCAAAGGTATGATAATCCTCTTAATTTCCATCTTATACCGTATTGTATGATCTGTGAATGAGTTTATTTCGTATTCAGTTTTGCAATTAATGTTTTATCGCGTAACTAACTACGCAGGTAACATATGTTCCGGGTTCGATTCCTGGTTCTATCATGTGAATATTTTATTACCCTCATTGTTGCACATTTATTGTAGTGATGCTTTTAGATATTTACTTTGCCGAAATGAGGCAGCGTGTATTTGCGTGCGCGTATGTTTGTGAAACAACAAATTATGCCACCCTTAACTAACTGGAGCAGGTGCCAAAATGGTACGGATTCGATTCCTGTTGCTGATACTGTGAATATTTTGTTACCCTCGTTTTTGTATTATTCTTATTTACTGTGGTGATGTTTAAACTGTATTACCGAACTAAGGCAGTGAATGGATGTTTATATGCGAACGATTCGCTATAATGACCCCCCCCCATAAAAAAAAAAAAAAATTATATCACAAGAGTCGATGTAGAGTCGATGTAGAGTCGATGTAGAGTCGATGTAGAGTCGATGTAGAGTCGATGTAGAGTCGATGTAGAGTCGATGTAGAGTCGATGTAGAGTCGATGTAGAGTCGAGGTAGAGTCGAATGTAGAGTCGATGTAGAGTCCAGGTAGAGTCGATGTAGAGTCAAGGTAGAATCGACGTAGAGTCAAGCTAGGGTTTATGTAGAGTCTATGTAGAGTCGATGTAGGATCAGTTGTCTGAATTGGTCATCGGCGAAGTTGTCGTCACGTTTCAGGGCAATGGATGAGGCACGTCGTTCAAGATCCCGAGACAGGCGGCTCAACGCTCCAAGCGTCAGCGGCCGCGACAGCGACGGTGCAGCACGTGGACGGGACATGGAAAGCAGGCGGCGACGACAGCTCCGGACACCAGAGGGTACACGGCGCAGCGGCAGAGGTAGCACCAGAAGCAGGACACCTGAAGGACGCGGTCAAGGTAGACTTCTATCCTTCTCACCAAGGGAGCCAGACGTGCGGGGTGCACAGAATAGGAGTCGTAGTAGAATACGCAGCGGCATATCACGTGACCGAGTGACTAGGTCACGGGATGAGTCGGTCCGTCGTTATGCTGTCGCGCGTTATAGTAGGTTACCTCGTAGTCGTGAGCGATCAAATAGTGCTAGGGCACGTGACCGCTATAGAGGACGTCGTCGAAGTTATAGGTCACGCAGTAGAGCTAGTAATTATTCTAGTAGAAGTCGTCGTATAGCAGATGTAGAGTTAGCGTCTAAGTTTGCGGACATGATTGAGTGTTTAACCAAGAATAACCAAATCAAAAAAGAAACCTTTTCGAATATCAATGTTATTCCTGAATTCGATCCCTCGTTAAGAAATCAAACCGTTGATAAATGGATTTTAAAAGTGAATGAGAGTGCGACTTTGTATGACTGGACTGAAAGGCAAATCATACATTATGCCTTGCCTAAGCTTGCGGGTATGGCAAAAAAATGGTACGAAGGCTTGCCCTCCCTTTTGTTAAGTTGGACGGAGTGGCAGCGTAAGCTAAAAAGCGCTTTCCCGGCTAACGAAAATTATGGTCAAATGATGTTAGACGTAGTAAATAGGAGGGCAAAATTCGGCGAATCGCTAGAAACATATTTTTATGACAAGATCAATTTAATAAATCGTTTAGAGGTAATCACTGGCAGGAGAGCGGTAGAATGTATAATACATGGCATAGACGATAGGTCAGTACGTATGGGTGCAGAAGCTGCCCAATTTGAAGATTGTGACAAACTGTTAGCATACTTAAGGAAAGTAGGCATTCAAAGGTCAGATCAGTCTGCTAGTAAAAAGGGAGTTACAAACAGTAAACCTATGTACAGACCCAATGCAGTCAATAAACCAGCGATTAGGTGCTATAATTGTAAGGAGGAAGGTCACCCTGTTTCAAAATGTTCTAAACCGATTAAAAAATGTAGCAAGTGTTCGACGGTTGGACATGTGGATTCTGAATGTTTTCGTCAAACAAAGAATAACGAGCTGAAATCGGTAATGACTATAAAGGCACCTGTAGATAAGGCAAAATCTAACAAATATATTCAGACCGTAATTATTAATGACATACCGATTGAAGCGTTTATTGACATGGGTAGCGAATTGACTTTAATAAGTGAAAGCACGGCGAAGAACATTTTCAAACAGTGGGACGTTTCGAATACGTACCCTATGATGGGGTTTGGTGGGGCTTTGGTTAATTCTATAGGGTCATGTGTGGCAGAGATTAGTATTCAGAATGTCAAGTCAAAAGTTGCGTGTGTGGTGGTACCTGACAAGTTTATGAATCATCCGGTGTTGGTTGGTCAAACGTTCACTGAACAACCTCATGTGAATATTATAAAGACACGTGATAAGCTATTATTCGAAAGTTCAGAAGACGTTTCAGACAAAGGTAAACTGGAACTGCGAATATGTCAGGATACTACCATACACGAAACGCGGATTGTCGATGTATATTGTGATACAGGCTATACTGGATTATTTTATATAAGAGGAGGTTTTAGGGGACAATTGGGCAAGGAATATCTTTTAGAGGAGGGAGTTTATCAACTAGAACAAGGCAAGGGTGTTATAATTGTAGAGCCTATATCAAAACCGATAAATTTCCAATCGGGTGAACTGTTGGCTAGAGCTGAAATTGTATTAGAATCGTTTGGCATTCATAAAATAAATAAAATCGCTAGTGAAAGCAAACAATTAGAACCTTTCACAATAGATGATTTGAGTATTGGGGACATTTCTCAGGAAGATAAAATTAGACTCCTTGAGTTAGTAAATTCATATCGGGACTGTTTTGCTACCTGTTTACAAGAGTTAGGATGCACCGATATAGAAAAAATGGTCATTGATGTGAAGGATAATGAACCGGTAGTTTACAGGCCGTACCGTATGTCAGCGAGAGAGAGGCAAGAAGTTCAAGGGATGGTAGACGAGTTGATTGAGACAGGGATCGTTCGTGAATCGAATTCACCATATGCAAGTCCAATAATTTTGGTTAGGAAAAAGACGGGCGATAAAAGATTGTGCATAGACTATAGGCAACTGAACAAAAAGACTATCAAGCAACATTATCCATTGCCGTGTATGGAGGATCAACTTAATCGGCTAGCTGGTAATAAGTTTTACTCTGCATTAGATCTGGCTAGTGGTTATCACCAAATAGAGTTGACCGAAGAGGCCAAACCCAAAACCGCGTTCGTCACACCTGACGGCCAATGGGAATATAATAGGATGCCGTTTGGTCTGGCTAATGCGCCTGCTGTATTTCAGCGCACGATAAACAAGGCTCTAGGGTCTCTTAGGTTTAATACGGCTGTGGCATACATGGATGACATCCTGGTGCCTTCGAAAACAGTTGACGAAGGGTTGCTTAACCTAGAAGCGATTTTCAAAAATATGAGGGCAGCTAATCTGACATTGAAATTGACGAAATGCAAATTCTTCCAGACGTCAGTTGAATTTTTGGGTTTTGATGTAGGTATCAACGGTATTAGGCCAGGGACGAAAAAGACTGATGCTGTGCGCAACTTTCCTACCCCACAAAATGTTCATAACGTCAGACAGTTCGTTGGTCTAGCCAGTTTCTTCAGAAAGTTTGTAAAAGGGTTCGCGACAATAGCTAAACCGCTGACTAGTCTACTGAAAAACAATACTCCGTGGGTTTGGGGTGAAGCACAGCAGCAGGCTTTTGAGGAGTTGAAATTGCAGTTAGCGTCTAGACCTGTTTTGGCGCTTTATAACCCTACACTATATACCGAATTACATACTGACGCAAGTAAGTGGGGGGTAGGGGGAATATTAATGCAGAGGCAGAAGGAAGGAGATATGAAACCGGTTGCGTATTACAGCTGTCAAACTTCACCAGAGGAGCAACATTTTTCAGCTTATGAATTGGAGACTCTCGCAGTGGTCATGTCGCTAACAAAATTTAGAACTTATTTAGCTGGAATGCCATTTACAATCGTAACCGATTGTAATTCTTTAAGAGCTACGTTCACCAAGAGAGACATGTTGCCTAGAGTTGCTCGCTGGTGGAGTCTGATACAAGAATTTAATTGTGATATTAAGTACAAATCAGGCAAAGGGATGACGCATGTCGATGCCCTGAGTAGAAACCCAGTGGCGGATGATAAAGTTAGTTTAGATTTTCCCACAGTCTTTAAGATAGATGACGCTTGGCTTAAGACTGTGCAATCAGACGACAGTGAGGTCAGTAGAATTAAGAACATACTTTCTGATCCTAATAATGACACTATTCTTGAGGTTAAAAAGAATTACTGTTTGAAAAATAATAACGTTTTTAGAATTACTCCTAAGGGACCTAAATGGTTGGTACCGAGAGGTGTGAGGTGGCAGATCTTGCGTACATGCCACGATGACATTGGACATTTTTCAGTAGATAAAACGTTTGAAAAGGTTAGCGAAAATTACTGGTTTTCTAAGATGCGGAGATTCATCCAAAAATATGTTGGGGCTTGTTTGGAGTGCGCGCTTAGTAAGGCGCCTTCGGGAAAAAAATCTGGATTTTTACATCCTATCCCAAAGGTACCAACACCGTTCCACACTCTTCATGCTGACCATTTAGGCCCCTTTAATCCTAGCCGATCTAAAAATAGATATTTGCTGGTAATTGTGGAAGCTTTTACGAAGTTTGTTGTCCTGAAACCGGTCAAAAGTACGAAAGCTACAGTAACGATTAAAGTCTTTAGGGAATATTTTGGGATGTTTGGTTTGCCTACCAGGCTAATAACAGATAGATATTCGTCATTTACTGGGAAAAAGATAAAGTGCTTTTTGAAGGACTTAGGGGTACATCACGTAATGAATGCGGTTGCCACTCCACGTGCAAATGGGCAGGTGGAGCGGTACAATCGTACCATTCTTGATGCCCTTACGGCTATGAATCAAGGTCGCGATGAAGAACTATGGGATGAGAAAGTTGTAGATGTTCAATGGGGGATAAATAATACGATCAATAAGGGCACGGGAAAAACTGCGGCGGAAGTATTGTTTGGCTTGAAATTAAAGGGGATTACTGAGGGTAAAATAATTAACGTTTTGCAAGATGATGACTTGGAAGTAGGAAATGAAATTGATTTTGATAGTATTCGGTCGGATGTAAGTCAACATATTAAAGAAACGCAAGAAAAACAGAAAGATAGGTTCGATAAGAGTAGGTGTAAGCCGAAAGATTTTAAAGTTGGTGACTTGGTAAGAGTGGAAAGAAATACCCTTTGTCCGGGAAAAAGTAAGAAATTGAAATCTAAGTGTTACGGTCCGTATAGGATAGTCGAGGTATTGCCCAATGACAGGTATCTGGTAGAAGATACACCATTAACAAAGAGAAAAGGTAAAGCAAGTTATAAAGGAGTCCATCCAGTTGACAGAATACACCCGTGGTTAAGTTTTAAGGGCATAGAGGATAGTGAGTCTAGTGAAGAGGAAATAGAAGCAGAAGGTAATGAAAAAATGGAGACAGATGGCAACGTATTATAGGAGCTAAATTAAACTTTGTATCGATTACTTACACGAAATAGTTAATTAGTGATTACTTATTGGTGGGTACTGGAAGGATATTGGGAAAGATATTGGGAAGGATATTGGGAAGGATATTGGAAGGATATTGGAAGGATATTGGAAGGATATTGGAAGGATATTGGAAGGATATTGGAAGGATATTGGAAAGATATTGGAAATATTTGTATTAGTAATTAAAATACATAATTAGACTAATGTGTATTATTATCTAGATTCAAGAAATGTACGAAATTCTATAATTATTAAATTGACATAGTGTGTATTTAGTTGAAAAAAATGTATAAAATTGAAAAGTAGTCTTTTTAAATTAAGATCATAACATTTTTGTTTGCAAAGTTCTGTGATTAAAATATAACAATAAAAACGTTAAGTGTATAAATTATAACAGTAAAAACAGTTATCATTAAATCTTCTGTCATCTTATGCTGTTTCAAAACGTAACATAACTTCATTAAGTAGTATGATTAAATATATTATTATATATACAAAACTGTCTTAAAATACATTAATCGAGCAGGTTAAAGAGTAATTCGATATTGATTTATTCTACCATCAGACGTATTGTATACAAAAGATTATTTTGATGCAGCAATTAAATTTAAGATACATTTATTTTGTTCTTTAAATGAGTCACGAGGACGTGACGAATTGGTCAGGATGGACGAATTTGTAAGCAATTGGTATCTTATTTTATAGAATATACCCGTTTATTAATAAGGTGTTTATTATAAAATGTGTTTTGTTATTAATTATTAATGTTAGCAAAATTATTACCAATTATTTGTTATATTTTTTGATGACAAACTTGTTATTAGTAGGAAAACGATTTCTGAACGTATATTATTGGCGGGTAGTTTTAGAGGCCGCCACTTGTACTGGATCGCTATTGGTCCATACGTTTGAGTGAGACATTTAAAATATAGTCCGTTCGGAAATGGTTTTCGTCACGGCAGTCGGTTACGATCTTCCAAGCGGAACACTAGTACTAGTGGAGTTAGATGGTTGTAAGTTGAAGGTTGGCTATTTGAAGGATTAAAGAAGGTTGGTTGATTGGAGAACTGTGTTTTCATCGGACATCACATCACCCATTGCTGGCTGGCGGTGCGAGGTTTAATAAAGTATAACACTTATTGCTTAAGAAAACAAAATAAATATAAGGGTCAGAAAACATTTTCAGTTTCACTTACACAAATTACAATTTAGGATAAAAACTTTTCAATTAAATAATACTTGTACTTATTCGGCAACCTTAACTTCACTCACAAGAACTTATTACTTACTCAAGACTTGGTACCACTTTCTAGCGACCTTTGTTGTACTTTATAACCTAATCGAACAAAAAGTTAAAAACCCCGACTTTGACACTTCAAGTTCAATATCTAAAAAACTGCTAAACCGATTTTGAAAAACAATCAAAGAACCATCGCAAAAAACCTGCTTTCGAAATTTTTAAAAAAACCCAACAAATCGGTCCACTCTGTTTTAAGGCAACGGTTTCCACAGACAGAGACCACATACAGATACAAACAAACACACACAGAACACATAGCTGTCAAACAAATAACACCCCTCTTTTTACGTCAGGGTTAAAAATATAATAAAGGTAAACATGTTTTTTATATACCGGATGTGGCCTGTATATAACAAATAATTTAAACAGGATCAATACTCGAAAAACAAACAACAATTAGTTCAGCACTTTAATAAACTAATTCTTTTTTTGAATTTTTATTACACTTTTTAATAAAAGCGAAATTCTTGATGTTTGTACATATTGGCGACTCAGTTGGGTTCTAGAGATAAGCGTGACATTGATAGCAGTTACTAATTGTTTGAAGGCGCCGGCCAAGATCATGTCGGCATGCCCGAAACAGGGTACAAAGCGGAACGGAATTAGAAAAAAATAATAATATTTTTTCAAGAAAATTTTACGACCCTTATACCTTAGTTGTATTGACTCATAAACTACTAATAATTCTGAAGAAAACTAGCCGTTATGAGTTTTCCTTGAAAGTTTGATATACTACCTACCATCCTGTTTTTTTTTTTAATTTTTCCCCTCACCGGTTTTAGATTTAAGAGGGGGGGGACGCTCGATTTAATGAAATTTGCACTTTAAAGTTGAATATTTCGAAAAAACATATCACTGAATCGAAAAATCATCTGAGCAAACCCCTAATAGTTTTTAAAAGACCTATCCAATGATACTCCACACTATAGGTTTGGATGAGAAAAAAAAATCACCCCCACTTTACGTCTATGGAGGTACTCTAAAAAATTTTTTATTTCTATTTTTTTATTGTACCATTTGTCGCAAAGTTTACATGTAAATTACAGCTTTCTAGCATTGATAGTCCCTGAGCAAAGCCGCGGACGGGCAGACAGACAGACATGGCGAAACTAATAAGGTTTCGTTTTTGCCATTTTGGCTCGGAACCCAAAAAGGAAGATTCAAAAGACTTCATTAGTTTTAAAAGTCGCGACTAATGTTTTTTCAGTTTGACGAGGAGGATCTATGTTTTTATTTATTGCTCGTATTACAGGCCACACCCGGTATGTAGATCTAAAATAAAAATATTGAGGAGCCACGATTATTAAAAATGTTTTATCAGTATTATTTCTTCATAAAGAAATTTTTATTAGTTTCTTGGAATTCAACTTGATCACTCAAAGATGAAACAAGAGACTTAGCATTTTGTACCTTACATAGAGACCCTGAGAAAATTATTAATTCTTGGAAAGCTGATTACGCTCAAGAGTAATTAAATAGTCTTGTGAGGCGTTATTATTCTTGTGTTTTCGTTAAAAAGACTAGGTAGATCTTCATACAAGTGATTATAATCATATAGCAAACACTGCAAATATGCACCATAGAAAAAAATATCAAGAAGCAATAGGCGTCGTATTGCTCAGAGCTATCACCTTAGGCACTTTAGGCGAAATTTACAGCAAATAAATAAGATTGAGGTATTTTATTTTAATTATTTTTTCAAAAACATTAAGAAAGAAAGAAAAGTAATAAATTTATTTGCCAAATTTCGGCACAGCCAAAAAGAAAAAAACAATACAATTAAAATAAGAAAACCTTATTACATACTAAAAAAGAAAGAAAAAGACATTGTGCAAAAAGAAGCAAAAAGGGCCATACTCAGCGTGTTGCCACGGCAAACCGCAGCGCTGGTGTTCAGTAATGACCATTACACAGTATTACAGCTTAAAACTTATGCACTGTGTAATTTATAAGTAGGTATCACAGTATAAACTAAAACA
>NC_133476.1:7749311-7772506 GCF_025370935.1 Choristoneura fumiferana | reverse complement strand
AACTAACTAAGCATGAAAGTGTTGAGTAATATGATTTTAAAGATAAATAGAAGATTTTTAATATTTGATGAACTTGCATTATATTATAATAATAATAATACATTTTAAGGAATATTTAGCCTACTATATTTACTTTTAAAATTATTAAAATTCCTATCGCTAAACTAGGAACTAAAAAACTGACGATAGGCAATATCTACAAAATCCCTTGTTTTATACTTCACAGGATAAGTACTTATGAATATAATTTCAAACGCCGACAAAGTAACTCCTAAAATTTCAAAGTTGCTCTACTTTTCCGTAACTGTCACTTGAAAATTTTGCGACAAGAGAATATGCTTGAATGGAGTTGATCTTATGGCTTGCCGTCGTGATTGGGGGTTCAGTGGTGTCTTGGAGGAGCGCAGCCTCCCGCCTTATTGTCTGCCGACATTGTGAAGAAGGCCGGAGATTCCACTACGACTGCAAACTAACTGCAATGCTGCGTTCCAATGAACTGAGCGAACAGGTTAGGTTACTATTGAGTAAAGCTAGCTGCTTTAATAGTCTGGTGTACTTACACATGCTTACGAGCTTTTGAACTGTTCGATTTAAACGTAGTTTTCAACCCAAGATTTCAGGACAACGGAATGACAAGTAATTGAATAGTCAATCAATCAATCATCCCAGCCTATATACGTCCCACTGCTGGGCACAGGCCTCCTCTCAGAACAAGAGGGCTTGGGCTATAGTTCCCACACGGCCCAGTGCGGATTGGGAACTTCAACCGCACCATTGAATTGCTTCGCAGGTTTGTGCAGGTTTCCTCACGATGTTTTCCTTCACCGCAAAGCTCGTGGTAAATTTCAAATGTAATTCCGCACATGAATTTGGAAAAACTCAGAGGTGCGAGCCGGGGTTTTGAACCCACCGACCCTCTGATTGAGAGGCGATAGGTCAAACCCTAGGCCACCACGGCTTTTTTAATTGAATAGTATTGATAGTAAATTTATATTTTACGTTTGTAGTAGATATAGCTATTATAATGTCACGATCGAGCCCAAGTAATTGTTTGTAAGTAGTTCATTGGAAGGACAAGTCTCACATTAAGTCTCAGTCTGATTAAATCAAACCGAAGCCTAACGCACTCGGAGTAACACCATTTCAAATAAATATCAAATATAAATAAATATCATGGGACACTTCACACCCAATTGACCTAGTCCTAACTAAGCAAAGCTTGTACTATGGATACTAGGGCAACAGATAAAACATAGTTAGATAAATAAATACAAACATAAAATACATATTGAACATCCAAGACCCGAAACAAACATTCGTATTATTCATACAAATATCTGCCCCGGCCGGGAATCGCATTTCTTTCTGTCACTCGGTATAGGATGAAAATACGATTTTGCTCACTGATTTTTCATAGCAAAACCTGCCTGTTTGAGCTGCTGAGGTGAAATAGTTATTTATTAGGTACTAGCTTTTGCCCGCGACTTCGTCCGCGTGGAATAGTAACTTTGAAAGTGTTTTTAATTTATTTAGGGTACCTATTCTGCCAATAATAGCACATAGAAACCTCTACGGTTTAACTGAAAATAAGCTATTTTAATACAGCTTTATATCTAAACTATTTTTTTTTTTGTTCTTCTATTCTTTCTAAACCATAAATATTTTTGCGGGTTGCCATATTTTAAGCAATACGACGTGTATTCTACCCCTGCCAACACAAAAGTTAGGAGTGTAGGATTATAATTAAGACTTCATTTCTTACTAAGCATAGCTACACATTTTTCCGATAAGTATACTTATAGTAAATTTGTTTGAATTCTTAAAGAACTTTCATCCCATATATTTTCAAGTATGAAAAATGACAAAATGTGAAAAGAGCCGGAACAAATGTTTTTTAGGGTTCCGTACCTCAAAAGGAAAAAAATGGAACCCTTATACCCTTTATCCCGTAAACGCGCGGAGTATGTATCGAGTTGAAAATTAAAATCCTAAACAGGTCAATAGTCCGGAAGCTGTGAAAAAATCGAACTTCTAAGTTTAACGCAATCAAAAGCTACAGTCATTAAAAAGTGTTTCCATACAAATCGCCTTAACTGAAAAAGGTTTAGGGTACTATCCGGCTGTCCTAGAAACTTGGAATTTTGTATAAAAGGTAGCTCTATTAGCATTTTTTTTCAAACATTGGATATTCATTCATAAATACCTACTTACGAACCTTTGATGCGCGAGTCTGAGTCGAATTTAATCATTTTTTTTTGTTCTTATCGAATACCTAAACATAAAGATTCATCGATTTTATCTGTGATAATGACGACGTTCCATATAAGTTTTCATCCCCTATTTCATCCCCCTCGCAGGTAAATTTTTCAAAAACGCTTGAACAAATATCTATTTATTTTTTTATAAGTGCTCAAAAAGCAAAGTTTCATAAAGTACAATCGATTTATATTCGACAATGAGACCTTCATATAAACTTTCATCCCCTATTTCACCCTCACACAGGAAGAATTTAAAAAAACGCGCGAACAAATATCTATTTATCTCTTATCACGTAACCCAAATGCCAAGTTTCACAAAGAACCATCGATTTATCTTCGACCATGACGATCGTTATATATAAACTTTCATCCCCTATTTCACCCCATACAGGAAGAATTTTAAAAATACGCGCGAACAAATGTCTATTTATCTCTTAATCACGTGCCGAAATGGCAAGTTTATAAAGATCATCGATTTATCTTCGATAATGACGAACCTTCCATATGAACTTTCATCCCCTATTCATCCCCTCACAGGTCGAATTTTCAAAAAAACTCTTACAAATACCGACTTATTTTTTATTAAGTTCCTAAATGCCAAGTTTCATGGTTTTATCTTCGACAGCGACGAACTTCCACCATGGTCTATTCTATCTCTGTACCAAAATTTCATCCAAATCGGTTCAGCGGTTTTGGCGTGAAAGCGTAACAGACAGACAGACAGACAGACAGAGTTCTTTCGCATTTATAATATTATAAGTATAAGTATGGATTATTGTCATTTTTTGTAGTATTTTACTTTCCTCACAGTCGAAATGAAAAGTAGAGTGTCTAACTCGGGTGAAATTACCCATTTCCCCTCGAACTATTGGCGCCAGAAATATCTCGGGTGAAATGGGTCACTTTCCACCCTTGGTTATGAATCTACTATTTTGGTTCGGGGAGGCTCGCCGAAATATAGGTTGGGAAACCCTGTCTGTTTTACTGCATATATTTGTGAATTAAATTTTTTGCTTCTCACTAGGCACCTAATATTAAAAAATACAATAAAAGTCGTCCAGTCATCGTTTATATGTCGCCAGAGTTTGCGATAGCATCTACATATATATGATAATGATGAAAATATTTTTATTAGGATAATCCAGAATCAGACTGCAGTTTTTAGGTCATCGGCGCATCGGCCGCGCGACCTGCAATGCGGCGCGCGCCCTCGCGGCGCCCGGAGCACTAATGATACTCGCCTGAAGCGCTCACAAAAATTCAGCTCAGCTGCCGGAGTAATTACACTTGATAAGCGGGCCCTCGCTGTTGCTTTGCGAAAGTTTTTAAAAGCTTCTTCGCTCTCATGGTGTTTGCTAATGCTAATGTTCTGCTATGTTAGCAGCTGAACGCAAGAGATGAGGGTAAAAACAAATACTGGTCCATAGAACCTCCTCTTTTTTGAAGTCGGTTTAGAAACTAATAATTTCTTTTATTTTGTTTTTATGTCACATGGATGCTTTTAAAAGAGCGTTTGTACCATTTTTGTAAGGTCGGCAACGCATCAGCGGTCCCTATGGTGCTGTTAGGTATCCATGGCCAGCGGCGATCATTTAGCATGATGAAAATAAAGCCGTGGTTGTTTTCGCGGTTGGTCTTACATGTCAATGACTTCGAGCCGTGGGTTCAAAGCCGCAAGCTTGCATCTTCACTAGGTAGCAATTCAATGATCGGATGTATGCGAAATTCTCAATCCATACTAGATTTACGTGGAAACTACACTAAATTAATGAATTCTGAGAGGATGGCTATGTAACCCGCCCTTTAATAGTAACTACGTTAATAAGGTGGATTAGCATTATATTCACGTATCGTGAATTCAAAGATCCCAGCCATGTATTAAAAAAGTTCGAGGAACAAACACGTAAATATTAGGAAATAAGTTGCAGAATAAGATTTATTGAGGGTCGGCAGGGCGATGTTCCATCTTCATTTGGCGTACCTTCGAGGTGTCCCCGGTGTTGCGGAAATCGCGATAAATGACACTATTTGTATAGATTTGCTACCCGGGCTGCGAGCACGTGGCCGAATGTAGGTAATCTTTTTTTTAATGGCATGCAATAACATTCATAAGCCGTCATGCGTTCATATACGGGGGGTCACCACGGCATCGCGGCGTGTTTTGCGTAGCCAGATAAAGTTTATTATTTTAATGGAGTTGGCTTTTATGAAATGAGCTCGTGATATACGAGTGGAGGGAGATTTATTCGCGCTACGAGTACGGCTGTGTACTTAGGTATGTTACGTATTCGAAGTGGAATAAGAACACGCGCTAACAAACGAGGGGGATTACAATCTAATGAGCGGATTTGCAAGAATCAGTCCATGTTTATATGATGTCTATTTTATATGAATGACTATTTACACATACGAATACTTAAGAAAGTTATGAAGCAAGATATTATAGTATAGGTATAAACGGAGTGAAATAAGTATTCTGTAATTGTTATCGAAAGTACTCGAACTGATTATGCTCGGTATTCTAATCCCGGCTAATATTATAAATACGAATATAGGTTCTCAACCGATCATGATGAATTTTGGTGTGTTGATAGTTTAAAAACCTGAAAAGGACATAGAATAGTTTTTATCCAAAAAAGACATATTTCCCGCGGGATCGCGATAAACGAATTCTAAGCAGATGAAGCGGGCAACATCTAGTGCATCATACATTTTCTTAATATTAACTGTAGAGTGTATTTGTGTTGTAATAAAACCGAAAAAAAAAGGATTTAGGTAGTAACCAAAATGCAAATGTAAATGAAGCACTACAAGGAGTAAAGTAATGTTTCTTGTGTGATAGTTTTAGTAATCCTGACGATGTCAACATTGAGCAAAATTATTAAATAAAACATTATATTAAAAAAAAAACAAAAACCCGGCTGCCAAAACTAATAGGAAGAAAATAAGCCTAGTGTTCTAGAACTGTTAAGTAGGTAATTTTAAGTTCAACAGTCGGGACCCATTACTAAGAGTTTTTGAGCGTCACGATTTAAATGGGTCCCGACTGTTGAACTTACTAGATTAGCTACTTAACAGTTCTAGACCACTAAGCTTATTTTCTTTCTTTTAGTTTCGGCAGCCGGTTTTTTTGTTTTTTTTAATGTCATGTTTTATTTTACAGTTTTTTGATATTTATGTGAAAACGGTAGATTAAAAGTATTATAACCCATATTGTTACAATACAAAATACTTTTTTTCATTCCTCCGCCATTTTTTTTTTCGCAGACGCCATATTGAAATATTATATAGCCTATGTCACTCCGACAGTTATAACGAATCCAATGATACCTCAAATGTTAAAATTGGTCCAGCCGTTTAGGTTTCAGCGAGGACCAAAGAAACGGACATGCATACCACATACATACATACGCTCGAAAAACATAACCCTCCTTCGGGCAGTCGGGTAAAAAATACAATTCTAAAAAGTCATAGGTTGCCGGAGTTTAAGACTGCATTGCATCTTGTGAACCTAATTTTCTTGATCATAGCTTATACTTCGGTGATGGGATCAAGAGTCATTCATGTTTGACACAGGTTGTCTACGTTTTTTGTGTAGTCACAGGCGACTTAATGGAAAAGGCAAATGTGAGATAGTATGTAAAAGCTTAGGTATAACTATGTAAATCATTTAACTCGTGCCGTATTAAGACTCTAGAATCTAGAAGGTTACACAACCTTACACAATGAAAGCGATCAATGGCGGCGCTAGATCAAAAACTAAAGTCGGCGACAACAGCTTTGCGTGGCCTCTTTCATGTCACAATCAGAAATAAAGTTGAATGAGCTGTATTGTCTTACTTTCGCGAGGCCCTTTAAGCGTAAATCTGTTAGCAGTCATTCGTCGTCCATACAAAGCCGCAGCCGAAATTAGTTCTATAGCTTTAAAATTTGCCAATAAACTACCAAGTTTACTCAACCGACACGAGTTGTTCGCTCAACGTCGCAATGACCGGACTGGTTCGCCATTTCACCCACACATTCCATCAGTTTCCGCAAAAACACTCTCTTTCACGTAAATAACCTAACCAACAAAAAGTTTTCCAAACCCTGACTTTGTCACTTCAAAGTTTAATATCTCAAAAACGCCAGAACCGATTTTGATAAAACATATCTAAGAACCACGCTAGGAAATCTGCTTTCAAATAAAAAAACACCGCATTTAAATCGATCTACCCGTTTAAGAGCCACAGACAGACAAACATAGCGGTCAAACTTATAACACCCCTCTTTTCGCGTGGGGGGTTAAAAAATCATACACGGACGTACATTCGCCGCTACGCAATGCTACGCGCAAGGCACGTAACCGGGAGCAGCACTTTTCCGCTTCGTGAAGTAAACTATAGATAGGTACCAACCTAAGAACAGAATCTCACTGTGGGGAACTTGATACTGAATATTACTCGAATGTTAAGGCTCATCGAAGGTTAACAATATACAGGATTCGGGAGACGTAACCCTATACCCTCAGTAATTGTTAATGGATGATCGATCGTTCACAATCATGTTAAAGCTAAACCCCCGCATTTTGAACTGTAGGTAGAGTGACTTAGTACTTTTTACCCGACTGCGAACAAATACTGGTACGATACATAGTAGCCTTAAACTTTAAAGTGTGTCTTAGTCCTGTCACGTCTCCCGAATTAACTGTATACCAATAAAACGGTAGGTACGTATTGTGTCTGTGTGCGTGTAAAAATCAGACCAGAATCAAAATGTTAATACATAGTTTTGAACAATCTACTGCTATACCAAAGAATCCAGCGAAACTCGTACAGCCTGCTGGTTCTGGGTTATAAACTTATAAATAATTACCTCGGTTTGAGCAAAAACGTTTTCCACCCCTAAAACTAACAAATTCTGACGCCTTTCCTAACGTAACCTAATTTATGATTAGGAGTCCTACACAAAGTTCAATTGTGGTTTTAATCCCTTCGCTCTTCGAAATTTTACTGCCAAAAAGGAACCAAAAATGTTGATTGGATTGGATGGACAAGCAATTCGCTTTTAACCGGTTTTTAATCGTTAGGTATTTGTTATATAGGTTTTGTTGCCAGAAATAAATGGTTTTATTGTATTACCTATTTATAGTTTCTTAGACAAAACGGCGAAAATGGAACACTTATAGTTATGTAGGTAAGTACGTTAATATCTTATATTTATATAAAATTCTCGTGTCACAAATGTTTGTAACTAAACTCCTCCGAAACTGTTTGACCGATTTTTATGATTGTTTTTTGTATATTTGATAGGTCTGGAAATAGGACGTAAGCTATTTTTCATACCCCTAAGTGTTAAGGGTTACCCGCCCCAATTTTTTTTATATTTCAATCAATATTTTATTTTTTATTTTTTTATGATTCGGCATTAAAAATATATACAATCCATAATTTTCACCCTTCTACCACTAACCCCCATTTTTTATAGCGATATTATTTAGTATTTTAATAATTTTCCGCCAGGCATTTCGCCTCCAGCATCTACCGCGGTGTCACTTCTCACTCTGTAAACAGCACGGAGTAGGAATAGGGATGAGAACGAAGCCGGTCTCCTGTGTTTCTCACACAACAAGCTTAGCTTTCTCTCACTCCCTAAACCGTACACCTATGTGTATTAGGTACGTTAATAAAATCCTACATAAAGTTTAGCTAAAAGTTTATACAACATTCATTGTCTTTAGGTAGGCGGTACGAAGTTCGCCGGGACAGCTAGTATTGGCATTGTTCATATTTCACCAATGTACCCAGGCCCTATACCACGAAGTGCAAAACTCGAACTTCGTATGTTGCCGTCCCGCTGATGCTTATGTCATTTAATACGCGAGCGAAAGGGACGGTGCGATACGAACTTCGATTTGCGAGTTTCGTAGTAGCCCTGCTGATTCGAAAACCATTTCGAGGGATAGGGTTCTTACCAGGGCTTGTTAACGTTACCAAATTCACACTATAAGTAACGTTAAATAACGGTAAAAATCATACATATACCTAGTACCGGTAAAAAAATATAACGTTAAATGGTAACTTAACATATAGTACCGTTACCTGATTAACGTTATTTTTACCGGTAAATTTACTTTACATTGTAGGGCTAGTTAACGTTACCCAATTCACATTATTATAACGATACCAAAGTAACATTTCGGTAATATTTGCTATGCTACCGAGTGTTGCCAATTTAGCGACTGTCGCTAGAACTAGCGATTTTTGCTTAAGTGTTAGCGACCAAAAAAGGTTTTGACGACAAAAATGGTTTAGCGACTTATCTGGCGACTTTTTAACCGACTTCAAAAAAAGGAGGAGGTTCTATGTTCCAATGTTAGTATTTTTATTATGTATGTTCGCCGATTACTCAGTCAATTGTGGATCGATTTTCAAAATTCTTTTTTTATTCGAAAGGATAGTCTTTTGAGGTAGTCCCATTGTCACCAAGTCAAGATCTGATGATGGGATTTTAGGGAAATCGAGGGCAAACCTCAAATTTTAAAGGCACACCTATGGCGATTTTGGCATTTTTAGCATTAAAATAAGCATTTACATTCAGAAAGTATCATTTGGTAACTTATACCTGATGAAGAAGACCGTGATGACCAATGGAACTCATCAAAGCTAAGTAATGCTCGCTCGTCTATAAACGATCATGATGAATATACCTAGATAAGCGACTAAGAAGGAGCTTTAAGTTAACTGATCTGATGCTGAAGCTGCAAGGTAGGCAACGGAACTCTGTTATAAAACAACGTACCTAAGCCGTGTTTGGGCTTAATGGAATCGTTGTGAGATGTTCTTTGGCTACGAATCACTAAAATGTGAGAAATAAAGAAAAATTATAACAAAAAATAAAAAATAAAAAAATAACGGAAAATGGAACTGACTACAAATCCCTTGAAAATATTTTTTTAGGTACAGTCACCAGCATTAATATCTGCTACAGCGGAGTGTGCAAAAATATCTGACACGTCCTTCCGGCCCTAGAAATAGAGTCGTATCAGATATTTATGCAGATTTGTTGTGTCGGATATTGGTGCTGGTGACTGTACCTAGTAGCTCGAAGTCGGTGACTCAGCACGACCCAGCAGGATGGAACCCATAGTATGTAGGTGAGGTAGACGACTATTGTTTCATTCCTGCAGGGCTACTACGAAACCCGAAACTCGAAGTTCGTGTCGTGGGGTCCCTCTGACACTTATACTATTTAATACGAGAGCGAGCGAGAGGGACGGTATGATTTGAACTTCGATTTTCGAGTTTCGTAGTAGCCCTGCACAGTTGTGTTTCGACCGCGCGTTGATTACATTACAACGCCACGCAATGACAAAGTTTTCGGCGAAACTGCAAATGACAGCAGATCCACTCTGAAAAAGGATGGAGTGTCGTATTTCAAGTTTCCTTTAAATTTACGAAATTGCATAACTATCTTGATGTTTTTTTAGCATTTTGCTAAAAATTTACATTTCAATTGCTAAAACAAAATATGCTCGCCCCATGTTCGTATATGTCTTTTTCGCACCTTAATCAAACTCTCGAGAACAAAAGAGACAGTCTAGCTTCCGCGGAGTGGAGAAAGCTGTGGACTTGAATAGTCTATTTTTTTATTTTAATGTTGAACGTAATTATTAATAACTTAATTTAACTTTGTTTTTCTATTAATTTCATTTTATAATTGCTGTTAATAAATTATTATTGAGAAAGGATACTATATTCATTTTGTCTGGCTTTTTTTAACATTAATACATTGACAACATGAAGTTAAACATAATTTGTTAAAGAAAATAAAGATCATTTTCCCAAAAAAAGTGATTCAAAGACAAATATACGATCTCAATATAAGTATGACATATGCACTGTCCGACCCTCTAGCTATATACTCAAAAAGAGCACTTATGTAAATGGAATAAAAGTTTATAATCACTTACCTGAATATTTAAAATCATTAGATGGTGCACAATTCAAAAATAAACTTAAACAATTTTTAGTGTGCGAGTGCTTTTATGATCTAAATGAATACTTTTTGAAAAAATATTAGAATTCATGTAAAAATAATAAATTATAATTATATTTAAGTAATAAATTGTACGTCCGAAATGGGCAAACTGTTGAAACTTCTCATGCATAAATGTTAACATAATTTGTACACGGTTTTGAACAATAAACGTTCCTTATTTCTTAATGAAAGTTTAGAAATTTCATTGTTCGCTATATACAATTCAGCATGTAAGTCATCTACTTGGTTTTTAGGGTTCCCTTATAGTTACGGAACCCTTATAGTTTCGCTCTGTCTGTCTGTCCATCCGCAGCTTTGCTCAGGGACTATCAATGCTAGAAATCCGTACTTAATTTTGCAGTAATATATATGTAAATGAACTAAAATAATTTCTCTGCTTGCTTGCTTGCTTGGAAATTATTTTAGTTCATTGATATGGACCTCCGCAAAGTAACCCCTGATTCAATAAATTAATATATATGTAAATTATGCCGACAAAATGGTACTACAAAAAATTAAAAATATTTTTCTTTTGAGTACCATATGTAAAGTGGGAATGTTTTTTTTTCTCATCCAACCTTGTAGTGTGGGGTGTCGTTGGATATAGTCTAAGGAGGTGGCATGATTTTTTAAAACGTTCTTGGAAACGGAAAAATTCTCAAGAAAACTTAACCGTTATAGTTTTTCTCGTAAGTTCGATATACCTACTACTATTCTGATTTTTTCACCCACCGGTTTACATTTTAGAGGGGGGGGGGACGCTCGATTTTAATGAAAATTTGCACTTTAAAGTTGAATATTTTGCAAACGAATCACTGAATCGAAAAATCATTTCAGCAAGCCCCTAATGGTTTTAAAAGACCTATAGTCATACTTGTTAGAGACAAAATGCTGCACTTCGTGAAGAAAGCAAGCCGCTTTGCACAGTGATAGTACAGACTAAATTGAGTGATTTGACTCGCAGCAGCGGAAGTTTCACCCCTTAGGAACAGAGATGGCGCCACTTCTTTAAAAAATATTTCAAAAAATTCTACAAGCTAAACTAATAAACCGATTTAAATGTTTAATATCCCAAATTAAAGCACATAAAATTCATTATGTAGAAAAAAATATTAAAAAAATATTTACTGAAAACTTTTGGCAAAAAACGCCTTCTTAAGTTTTTATTTCTTACCTGATTGGTAGTTTTTACTTGATTGCTTAAAAACATTGTATGTTGTATGCAACATGAATGGTTTAATGCATACTTATATATATTTCTGAGTAAATAACAAGTATTATAAAAAAAACCGACACCGATACCCTTCATACTTCACGAAATATTTAAGTTTAATTGTGCACGCTTTTCTTACAAATAAATTTCAATTTAAGTGAAACTAGTACTCTGATTATAATGTTTAATGTTAAATGAAAAGAAGAACGAAATTACCTAATTTATTAAAAAAAAAGTTTTTTCCTGGTGTTACGAAAAAATATAATTACTTTAAAATTAGTAATTAACAATAAATAAAAACTATACCGTTTCCGGCATAGTTGGTTCTTAGATGTAATATATATTGCTTAGTAGTTGGCGAATTTATTTAAAAATTAGCTTTTTATGTGATAGGTAGGGCTACAGCTTATAGATATGTCACATTTGAAATAAAAGACTATGAACATCAATGTTCATCAAATATTTAAATTAAAACCTATAAGTCCTCTTCGGGTTCATCGGCAGATGTAGAACTGAAAAGGAAAAGTCGTTTTGAAGCACTTGTGCTATTCCAATACTACAAAATCACAGATCTTTTAGACACGGACTGTGTTGCTGTAATTACTGTTGAATTATTTTGTGCCTAGTTGATTACCATTAAATCTAAAATTTTGTGCCTACCTGTGGAAATCAGTGGTCAGCATACAAAATAACCCTGCATTGAATATTATATTAACTTATTTTTGATTTGTACAGCCACCTTTGCAGGATTTACAATGGGCAGTGCATGGTAAGCTGACCCGACGACACCCACAACGCATGGATCGCAGCCAGATTTGCAGCCACAATGGTCCAAGAGGCTTAATTGCGACCAAATCGCTATAACTGCCGACAATTCTGGAGTCCTTCTCTTTTGCCTTAGTCCATCCCCAAGAAGATGGACATGGTATGGACATGCTCTCTATAAACATACACTGCGTGCAGCTTACCAAGCGGGCCAAATATGGAGAAACGCTCTGAAACCAGAAGTTTCCGTACCATGTCCATCTTCTTGGGGATGGACTAAGGCAAAAGAGAGTTGGAAAAGGAAAGTAAGCCTCTTGGACCATTAAGTATTGTGGCTGCAAATCTGGCTGCGATACCATGCGTTGTGGGTGTCGTCGGGTCAGCTTACCATGCACTGCCCAGTGTAAATCCTGCAAAGGTGGCTGTACAAATCAAAAGTAAGTTAATATAATATTCAATGCAGGGTTATTTTGTATGCTGACCACTGATTTCCACAGGTAGGCACAAAATTTTAGATTTAATGGTAATCAACTAGGCACAAAAATAATTCAACAGTAATTACAGCAACACAGTCCGTGTCTACAAGATCTGTGATTTTGTAGTATTGGAATAGCACAAGTGCTTCAAAACGACTTTTCCTTTTCAGTTCTACATCTGCCGATGAACCCGAAGAGGACTTATAGGTTTTAATTTAAATATTTGATGAACATTGATGTTCATAGTCTTTTATTTCAAATGTGACATATCTATAAGCTGTAGCCCTACCTATCACATAAAAAGCTAATTTTTAAATAAATTCGCTAACTACTAAGCAATATATATTACATCTAAGAACCAACTATGCCGGAAACGGTATAGTTTTTATTTATTGTCTTAATAATTACTAATTTTAAAGTAATTATATTTTTTCGTAACACCAGGAAAAAACTTTTTTTTAATAAATTAGGTAATTTCGTTCTTCTTTTCATTTAACATTAAACATTATAATCAGAGTACTAGTTTCACTTAAATTGAAATTTATTTGTAAGAAAAGCGTGCACAATTAAACTTAAATATTTCGTGAAGTATGAAGGGTATCGGTGTCGGTTTTTTTATAATACTTGTTATTTACTCAGAAATATATAAGTATGCATTAAACCATTCATGTTGCATACAACATACAATGTTTTTAAGCAATCAAGTAAAAACTACCAATCAGGTAAGAAATAAAAACTTAAGATGGCGTTTTTTGCCAAAAGTTTTCAGTAAATATTTTTTTAATATTTTTTTCTAAATAATGAATTTTATGAGCTTTAATTTGGGATATTAAACATTTAAATCGGTTTATTAGTTTAGCTTGTAGAATTTATTGAATTTTTTTAAAGAAATTTGTGCTCACATTTAAACTTTCATATTTCGTGAAATATGATAGGTATCGGTGTCAATATTTTTTTTTAAATACTTATTATGTACTCAGTAATATGTATATGCATTAAACCATTCATGTTGCATACAGTTTTTTTAAGCAATTAAATAAAAACTACCAATCAGGTAAGAAAAAAAAAACTTGAGATGGTGTTTTTTTACAAAACTTTTCAGTAAATATTTTTTTTATATTTTTTTGTAAATAATGAATGTTATGAGCTTTAATTTGAGATATTAAACATTGAAATCGGTCTATTACTTTAGCTTGTAGAATTTTTTGAAATATTTTTTAAAGAAATTTGTGCTCACATTTGAACTGTCATATTTCGTTAAATATGATAGGTATCGGTGTCGGATTTTTTTTAAATACTCGTTATGTACTCAGTAATATGTACATGCATTAAACCATTCATGTTGCATACAGTTTTTTTAAGCAATCAAGTAAAAACTACAAATCAGGTAAGAAAAAAAAACTTAAGATGGCGTTTTTTGACAAAAGTTTTTTGTAAATATTTTTTTTGTATTTTTTTATAAGTAACGTATATAATAGGCTCTCATTTGAGATATTAAACATTGAAATCGGTTTATGACTTTAGCTTGTAGAATTTTTTGAAATATTTTTTAAAGAAGTGGCGCCATCTCTGTTCCTAAGGGGTGAAACTTCCGCTGCTGCGAGTCAAATCACTCAGTTTAGTCTGTACTATCACTGTGCAAAGCGGCTTGCTTTCTTCACGAAGTGCAGCATTCGGCCAAAAAATGGCCTTAACAAGTATGACTACTATGAGACTGAGAGGTGACAGGATTTTTTAAAACGATCATGGAAACGGTTAGATTAATTTTTATGTGTTGTAGAGTGGTCTGCCTGCTATCAATGGTTACAACTTGCGACTTTGAGATATAGCGCATGAAAAAGGCTTCATTGTTGCGAAAAAAAAAAACGATAACAGAAATGGTCAGTTTTAGTACATATTCAAAGTATGGCGTCTCCTCATGTGAAACGAATCGGTCTGCCTGCTCTCAGTGGTTGTCTGGTTGTATATCGGAGCTATGACGCGCGCAAGTCGCTATATTGTTGTGAAAAAAAATACCGGCCAAGAGCGTGTCGGACACGCCCGAAATAGGGTTCCGTAGCCTTTACGAAAAAAATGAAGTACTTAATATTTTTGTAAGGATTTCATATTTTGTACGGAATATTCCAAGTTTAGGTATATTTTATACCTTAGGCTGGTATTTACTAATAAACTTCTAATAATTCTCAAGCAAACTTAGCTGTTATAGTTTTCCTTGTAAGTTTGATGTACTTACTACCATCCTGAATTTTTTCACCGGTTTAGATTTTAGAGGGTGGGGGGGGACGCTCGATTTTAACGAAAATTTGCACTAAAGTTGAATATTTCGCAAACTAATCACTGAATCGAAAAATCGTTTTAGCAACCACCTAATGGTTTTAAGAGACCTATTCAAAGATACCCCACACTACAAGATTGGGTGAGAAAAAAATCACCCCCACTTTACGTCTATGGGAGGTACAGTCAGCGTCATTTAGTACGTAGGAGTCACGATCACCAAATACTTGGAAACATACAAAATAGTCATTACCAGTGACTCAGTCAAAGCGTTCAAATTGTTCGAGACATCCATCGTGTACAAATATACCGGATCCGTACACAATACGAAATCCTTAGAAAAATATTAAGTACTTGATTTTTTCGTAATGGCTCCGGAAGCCTTTCTTGGGCGTGTCCGATACGCTCTTGGCCGGTTTTTATCGGTCAAATATAAGTCAATGTAGCCAAACTTTTTACTTAACCAAACTGTATTGAGCCATGTATGAGTTGGTGGTGTTAAACGTGTTATTTTAATGAGGTAAGTACAGTGAGGCTTTACGATATGTTCAAAGAAACTCATTCATTACAATAGAGTTTTGAAATAAATAACAATTAAATAACAACAACATCCGTTGTCTCCGCTTTACTCCACTGCCTCCGTTCCGCTCCACTACCTCCACTCCGCTGCCTCCGCTCCACTCTACTATCTCCGCTCCGCTGCTTCTGCTCCACTCTGCTGCCTCCGCTCCGCTCCGTTGCCTCCGCTCCGCTCCGTTGCTTCTACTCCGCTCTGCTCTGCTGCCTCCACTTTACTCCACTGCCTCCGCTCCACCCCACTACCTCCGCTACGTTGTCTCCGCTCCACTCCACTGCCAACGCTCCACTCCGCAGCCTCCGCCCCGCCGCCTCCTTTCCGCAGCCTCCGATCCGCAACCTCCACTCCGCAGCCTCCGCTCCGCAACCTCCGCTCCGCTCCACAGCCTCCGCTCCGCAGCCTCCGCTCCGCAACCTCCGCTCCGCCCCGCAACCTCCGCCCCGCTACCTCCGCTCCGCTCCGCAGCCTTCGCTCTGCATCATCATCCTCATCCTCATCCCGTAAAATGAAGCAATGGAGTGCCGAAAAAGTTTCTCGATGAGGGCTACGGCATAGATGTCGCTAGCGTCACTGCTTAAGTGGCTAAATAAGAAACAAACAAGCTGAGATATGAGGTGCATAGGGGAAATTCGTGTCGGTACCGTTGACCATCAGTGGTGTAGCGGTATAGGCACGCGGTACGGAATACCGAGGACCTGGGTTCGATTCCCAGTGATGGTCTTATTTTTCTGGTTTTTCTGTGCATCTATATTTCAGTTTGTATTTTCAATTTAGGTTTTACGGGATGACCGTAAAAGTAAAAATTTGGAATTGAAATAAAAAATACAAAAAGATTCCAAAAAAACAATCTTAACCATTTTAATGACTGTAGTTTTTGATTGCCTTGACTTGAGGTTTGATTTTTTCACAGCTTTCGGGACTATTGACCTGAGTTTAGGGTTTTAATTTCAACTCGATACCTATACTCCGCGCGTTTACGAGATAAACGGACGGACAGCAAAGTAATCCTTTAACGGTTCCCTTTTTATCCTCTTGAGGTACGGAACCCTAAAAACATTTGTTCCGACGCTTTTCAAATTTCGACCTATTTACTTGAAATATGGGATGAAAGTTCTTAAGGAATTCCAAACAAATTTACTATCAGTATATTTATTACAAATATGTGTAGCTATGCTTACTAAAAATGCCGTCTTAAGTATACTTAATCCTTACCTTACCCTCCTAACTTACAATAAAGGACGTAAGGTGTCAAGAGCTCAATATGAAGAATTAGTCCTTTTGTGTTGCAGGGTAGAATAACACGTCGTATTGCTAAAATGTGGCTACCCGCAAAATATTGTATGTTTTACCAAAGAACATCGGATGGATGGAAGAACAAAAAAAAAATAGTTTATATCTATAGCAATGTAATAAAAATAGGTTATTTCGGTAAACCGTAGAAGTTTTTATGTACCTACTATTATTGGCAGAATAGGTATCCTAAATAAATTAAATACTTCCCAAAGATACTATTCCACGCGGACGAAGTCGCGGGCAAAAGTTAGTAATTACATATTACATACGATTTAACAATCGAATGTTCAGAGACAAATCCTTTAAAAGGAAATATTTTAGTGTAAGTAAGTAATCTTTAACTAATAAGGTTTCAAAATGATTAAAACAATAAATTTAATTTATAAAACATTCAATTGTATTTATTTCCTAAAACTCGAAAATCAATTCATTTTCTAATAATTTGTCGCTCGTACAAAAGTCACATAATTTTCCGTGAAATCCGCCGTGAGTCCGCGAGCAAGCGCCAACTTGTCAATGGGCGCGCGAGAAATTGGGTTCCTACCCTGCCTACTTCCTTTTGTAAATAAATAGTGCTTTCTAAAAGTATCGCGATTAATACATGAAATAACTAATTAGGTACCGAATAATCCGTTCAAGTTTGTAGTCATTGTCAAGGGCAGACCTCTTGAGGGGAGGTTTGACCTTAAAGAGGGCTAGTAAGTTATTCTTTGAGTAAAACAATAAGACGTTTTAACAATTTTTTAATTATAAATTGAACACAAAAAATAACAGGCCTAATTTGACAAAATTAAAAGTAAAAGTATTACGAGAATCTCAGGTAGTAAGTTCAAGCGATTTTATTGAGAGGTGGTTCTGATTATTCGGTCTCCCTGGCCTACACTTCCCTGGAGTCGGAGAGAAGCGAAGCCCGGAGCGAAGAGGCTGGCCACAGCAGGGGGGCCTGGTCCAGCTGAGTGGTCGTCGGTGCCGAGGTCAAAAGGGGCCTTAGGGCGGCAGGACGAGCAGCCTGGACAAGTGTTCCACGCCGGAACGATCAGGGTCTTGGACGAGCCAGGAAGGATGTGCAGTACTCCGGAAGTTAAGGCCGTCAGGGCTTAGTGTCAGGTTAGGGCGTAAAGGGGCCGCCTGAGCCGTGAGAGCTGTAGCCGAACGGAGCTTTGAAAGTTGTAGCCGTGCAGAGCGGAGAAAGCTGTAGTCGTACGGAGCTTGTAAGCCGTACGAAGGTTGTAAGCCGTACAAAGGTTTGTAAGCCGTACAAAGGTTTGGAAGTTGAAGCCGTACGGAGGTGCCCTGTAAATTAGGTGGTGTCAGTTGTGGTCCAGTGCTAGATTGTTTGCCAGTCACTCCTCTGCAGCGATGCACCAACTCTAGGGTGAGCTGAATTGCAGTGAGTGGCAGAGACAATCATACGGAGTTACAGGCAGGCAAGGGAAAGTGATTCTAGTTTTATATAATTTTTAAAAAAAAACAAAGGTAAAATAAATAGCCTAAGTGACCGTTAAAATTTGAAATACAACAGTTCACTAAATAACCGTTAGAAGATTACATTTGAAATTAAACGTTACTTAGCTGAGTTTGAATTTATTTTAACACCGGTACGCATCCGTTGCATAAAAGTAATAAGCATTAACATAGTTCTGAGTTTATAACAACGGATGAGAGAAATTAACAAGTGTTAAAATATTAAGTATAAGAAATGTTTGAAATAAAAGATTCCTGGCCAGGGGAAGCCTTCACTTCAATTACACAAAGTTAAATTATAAGGAAAATAATTCTAATAAAGTACACAGAAAAAACACAAAGTTAAATATCGGAGAACTTACCAAGTCTGGGCGTATGGAGCTTTCGAGAGAGCTGTTGTGTAGTGTAAGCTGTTGAATGTGTGTTTTACAGCTGTGCTTCAGCTTTTAAGGGCGAGAATATTACAGTTAGAATTCCCCGGTCACAGCTGATCGACAGCACCCCCTTGGCCGACGAAACGGTCAAGGGTGAGTTGATTATAGATATATTTAGTCGTACAAACTCGTGTAGTAAATGAGTGTAATAAAATGCCTACTTTTATAAATAAATAAGTAAATAATAAATATAAAATAATATATACGTAAATAAATGAATCAAGTGAAAACTACGGTGGCGACCTCTAGAGTTCGTCCGCCATTCTGCTCAGAGATCCCTTATTGAGGAAAGCGCCATCTAGCTTGAGCTGAGCTAACTAAGATGTCAGCGATCGCCTATGTGCATCGTGACAGTACGCCCGTCCCTCCAAGAAAATTTGAGCCTCATAGCAAATTTCGATAAAAAAAATACACTATGACATAACGCTTACATACGTCGTCTCTCATACTATGATCATACTTCTACTCTCATGGTGGGTCAAACAACAACAGAGGCTTTGTTGACCCTTATGTCAAAGGAATAAAATGTGTTAATGGAAGGTGGACGTTGTATGCTTCATAAAAATATAATTATAGACATTAATTAAATCTGTGATTGAAATTACCATCCGTTCCAATCATTAGAGTTTTGAATTACAGAGGCTAAGGGCATATTTTACGTGTTACCAACCGCACGGGTTCCGTAATTCAATTTTAAAATACTTTTTAAACGAGTTGCAAGTTCTCGGGTAAAGGCTTAAGGACAGATCAATTAACATTATAATAATGAGTGGCGGACCGCGACAAATGATTATACTAGTTTAGCGTGTACCAAGTAATATGTACGCGCCATAGATTTAAAGAAATAATAGTGCAAAAGGGTGCAGCTATTATACGTCCGCGCGGAGGCGGCGCGCTATAATGACTCGATTCTATAAATTAAACCGTGCGTCTAAGTGATAAGGGAGTATGATAAGAGAAAAATTAATTTAACACGCGTGCGCATTCGCCGGTGCTAAATGGAGACTGAAGTGACGGCGCGCGACAGCTGATCGCCCGTCAGATGCATTATGTAATTAGAACATTGAAAAGTAAGCAAGTGATGTATTATATATTGGAGCATATAAACAATTAATTAATCTGTGATTGGAATTACCATCCGTCCCAATCATTAGGCTTTGAATTACAGAGGTTAAGGGCATATTTAACGTGTTACCAACCGCACGATTCCGTAATCCAAAATATTAAAATACTTTTTAACGAGTTGCAAGTTCTCGGGTAAGGGCTTAGGACAGATTAATTAATGTTATTGCGATTAGAGATTGACCGCGAGAGGGCCTAACGAAGTATTAAGTACAATATTTCAATTGTTAAGCACGCGAGTTATCAGATTAAAGAAGTTAATACAAAAGAGATGAGACTAGGATTTGTCTGCGCGCGGATGCGCAGCGCTAATAAGTTAATTTAAGTATAAATAAATAGAATTTGGCGTCAAGGTATAATAAGAAATGAGATAAGAGGTTTTAAAAAAATAACATGCTTGCGCATGAGCCGGAGTTAAACATGGCTGAGTGGAAAGCGATGCGTGTGGCTGCTGTTCTAGGTGCATTTAAATGTAGGTAAACAACCTTGCTAGGCAGTAATTAGGTTGGTTATCATTTACTTTGAGTGCGCGGTTACTACCTGCGCTTGAGGGAACGGTAAGTAATTCTATGGCAGAGCATAGTAACGAATACCGCAGTTAAATATAAGAGTACCCTAATATATTTTATAAAAAGCGTTAACTGTCTGTTCGCGATCGAAGTATAATGATCTCTAAGCAGGGAACAGACGGTCGAAAATAGAGAGCACACGCATAATATATAAGAAATAAGAGATAACTGGTTTTATTAACTCTGCGACCAGTTGATTTTTAGCAAGCACTCGAGTAGTATGATATGAATGTTGTGAGTTGTGATGGTGGTTTGTGTAGTTGTATGCCAGAATGTGGTATTTCTTCGACACACATACCTAAATTTAACTCTCCGTATGTTACAGTGCTAGAAAAATTAAGTAATAGGACACAAGAAATAATAAGTGTTGTGTATCTCCCAGTAATGATCGAATGTAAAATTTAATTAAGAGACCGCGTTGAAGTTAAATTAATAGTAAAATTTGGGAACAAAAATAAATGTCAGTGTGTTTACCGAGATAATGATAAACTGATTTTGATGAAAGATCTAAATAGTGGTTCAGATATTTTAAAAATATAGAAATATCGTTGCTTTTCTATAAAATTGTAGGTATTTCAAATACGTTATTTAAAAATGATTTGAATCGTTAGAAATTTCAAATTCAGTGGTTGGCAGTCACTAAATTTAAAATAACTGTTTCACTTGAAGCAGCGTGAACAATATTAGTGAAAGTATAATTGGCGTCAGTTACGGTTTAAATTTAACTTGATGAAAATTAGTAGGTAGAATTTGAATTGAACCGTTAACGTATTTGAATTTAGTTAATGCAACAATATTAGTTAACTTTAGGGTATAGATTGAAATTGTCGTTGAGATTTGAATTTTAAAACGCCGTCCGTTTCAACTGTGGCAAGTGACAGTTGAAATTCAAATAGGCCGTTGACGAGAAAGTGGTCAAAGGTCGGCAGAGTATTTGAATTTAAAGATAACGGTAAAGCGTTTTAAAATTAGTGTTATTAAAAGAAAAGAAAAAAACTATTAAATGAACCACTTAAGGGATCTCGGTAACTGAAACACTGGTTATGCCTATTATTCGCCTCTTACGAATTCCTAGACGGGGAATGGCGTTATTCTAAGCCCCGACCACCATAACAGGGGGGAGAGAAAACAAGGGTACTTACTGCGAGATACACAGAACACACACAGATACACAATAATTTTTGCACAATCACTGCAATTCTAGGCAAGAAAACGTAACAATCAGAACCTCTCAAAAAAAAAACCCACGGGCGCCACTGTCAAGGGCAGACCTCTTGAGGGGAGTTGACCTTAAGGAGAGCCTAGTAAGTTATCTTTGAGTAAAACAATAAGACGTTTTTAACAATTTTTAATTATAAATTGAACACAAAAAATAACAGGCCTAGTTTGACAAAATAAAAGTAAAAGTATTACGAGAATCTCAGGTAGTAAGTTCAAGCGATTTTATTGAGAGGTGGTTCTGATTATTTCGGTCTCCCTGGCTACACTTCCCTGGAGTCGGAGAGAAGCGAAGCCCGGAGCGAAGAGGCTGGCCACAGCAGGGGGCCTGGTCCAGCTGAGTGGTCGTCGGTGCCGAGGTCAAAAGGGGCCTTAGGGCGGCAGGACGAGCAGCCTGGACAAGTGTTCCACGCCGGAACGATCAGGGTCTTGGACGAGCCAGGAAGGATGTGCAGTACTCGAAGTTAGCCGTCAGGGCTTAGTGTCAGGTTAGGGCGTAAAGGGGCCGCCTGAGCCGTGAGAGCTGTAGCCGACGGAGCTTTGAAAGTTGTAGCCGTGCAGAGCGGAGAAAGCTGTAGCCGTACGGAGCTTGTAAGCCCGTACGAAGGTTTGTAAGCCGTACAAAGGTTTGTAAGCCGTACAAAGGTTTGGAAGTTGAAGCCGTACGGAGGGCCCTGTAATTAGGGTGGTGTCAGTTGTGGTCCAGTGCTAGATTGTTTGCCAGTCACTCCTCTGCAGCGATGCACCAACTCTAGGGTGAGCTGATTTGCAGTGAGTGCAGAAAGACAATCATACGGAGTTACAGGCAGGCAAAGGAAAGTGATTCTAGTTTTATATAATTATTAAAAAAAACAAAAGGTAAAAATAAATAGCCTAAGTGACCGTTAAAATTTGAAATACAACAGTTCACTAAATAACCGTTAGAAGATTACATTTGAAATTAAACGTTACTTAGCTGAGTTTGAATTTATTTTAACACCGGTACGCATCCGTTGCATAAAGTAATAAGCATTAACATAGGTTCTGAGTTTATAACAACGGATGAGAGAATTAACAAGTGTAAAATATTAAGTATAAGAAATGTTTGAAATAAAAGATTCCCTGGCCAGGGAAACCCCTTCAATTACACAAAGTTAAATTATTAAGGAAAATAATTCTAATAAAGTACACAGAAAAACACAAAAGTTAAATATCGGAGAACTTTACAAGTCTGGGCGTATGGAGCTTTCGAGAGAGCTGTTAGTGTAGTGAAGCTGTTGAATGTGTTGTTTACAGCTGTGCTTCAGCTTTTAAGGGCGAGAATTTACAGTTAGAATTCCCCCGGTCACAGCTGATGACAAGCACCCCCCCTTGGCCGACGAAAACGGTCAAGGGTGAGTTGATTATAGATATATTTAGTCGTACAAACTCGTGTAGTAAATGAGTGTAATAAAATGCCTACTTTTATAAAAATAAATAAGTAAAAATAAATAATATAATACATATTATTACGTAAATAATGAATCAAGTGAAA
>NC_133476.1:7666512-7746992 GCF_025370935.1 Choristoneura fumiferana | reverse complement strand
TCGCTCAGTGGAGACCCGGCTTAAAAAACACACCATCGTTAAACTTTATAGTTATAAACATGCTGAAGTTCGTCGGTAGGTGTCTAAAGTTGAATGCTAAACAGTAATACTCATGTAACGGAATTCCAGGACATTAAACACGCCGTTATTAATTGCGCGTAAACAAAACCGCTGAGAGCGAGGGCGAGCCGTGGGCAGGCTCCGCGCGCCCTTAGGTATTAAGTACAAGCCCAATGCAAAATGTACCAAATTTTCCTATGAATTATTTTTGTGTACCAAGAACTTTGCCTACATTTTTACGATATGTGGGTGTAAAAAACTTGTATTCAGCACGAGAATCAAACCCGGACGTTTTGAAAAAAAAAATTACATTATTAAAGAATATCAAATATAATATAAAAGATACCGTGTTTAACAGTTCGAGTAACATTTATTGCTTATAACCTACACTATCAATATCCAAATAGAAATAATGTATGTTTTATTTTTCAAAACGACTGGGTCCGATTCCCGAACTGAGTACGTGTTTCTTTTAATGCATGAATACAGTTTTTTTTGTTACTATAATCGATGACATGGTTCCTAAGAACAGGTATACGTATGTCTTATAGTTTTAGACTTTCCCATACTGACCTATATGAATTTTACACCCTGTATAGCAAATTAACAGAAAACAAAATATTATGAAGAAACTGTTTACAAGCGTTTTCTAGTTTGGCGAGTAGTCGTTCATTGTGGCGTACTAAGGGGGAGCCCTTTTTTCAATTTTCAGCAGTGGACGTCTTCCGGCTGATGATGATAAAGTTAAAATCAACATACTCGTAAATTCCAGCTATAACTAAACCGCTTATTATTTTAATGCTTTCACTTCCGTATTCTCCTTTTCCTTTAATGTACGTATCAAACTTTTTAATTAATCAACATGATGTAAAACATAATAATTTGCTAGCGTAGGCATCAGCATCATAACGTACTTAATTGTGTAATAGTAAACGATTTCATTTTAATGAAGCATCTGAGAGGTCGATTCATTATTTGATAAGAATGGTTTCGGATTACATAAATACTGTACCTAAGCCAATCTTGAGAGCGATATATGATTAGATGGCAGTTTTTAAAATATATGTTTATTCAGCTGGAGGGAATTCCATTATTTCTCTTACATTAGAAATATTGGATATCAAAATATTATGCCACTAACTGGTTGATTTTTATGCATATTGATGCTTAAATAATCATTGTTCGATCTTTTGTTAAATTTAATTTTGTTTCAACGTAGCGTAAAAGCTGCGCGATTTTGATTATTATTTTCAATACATTTAATATCGTGCGGGTGGCACGTTTCTGCTCGAGATTAATTGAAAATTTGACGTATAATAGCTCTAGTAAGTGCTTTTTCCGTTTTTAGGATTCCGTCCGTAGTACTAAAGGAACCCTTATAGTTTTCCCATGTCCGTCTGTCTGTCCGCGACTTAGCTTAGCTACTCTACTTACTACTTCTACTACTTACTACTACTTTCTACTTTTGCTACTCTAGTAGCAAGGATGTTTTTTTTTATCTTTTCTTCACTCGTAGCGTGGGGTATCGTTGGATAGTTATACATACATAACATAATATCACATTTATTAATTTAGGCTTGCTAAGATCATTTTTTGGATTTATTGATCCGTTTGCACACCGTTACGAAACTCTGCCCATAGCTAGTTTTTTTACAGTTTCTACATCAGAATAAAAGGAATAAGGTTGATTGTCGTATTGACTCGAAATAAAAATAACCTTTGATGTTTTAAGCCATACAACTGACTTTGAACCTTAGAATGGTAAAGATTTTTTTTGATCAACTATACCTACCTACAATATTTATTACTAAGAGAGAATAATATAATCCTTTCATATGTGATCCTTTCACATATGAAAGGATCGATCGCCAATGCGGATCGGAATTATTTCCAAATATCCCTGTCCATGATATAATCATTAACTTTATAATACGCCTTAGATATTAATGTCTTCTTGACAATCGATCTGAATTTTGCATCCGTTTTATTTGTAATATTTTTTGGAATTTTACTATAGAAAGTTTATTTGACTAGTTCACTCATAATCTATGTATTGCAATTTGCATATGATGCGCCGGAGACCTTAGCTGACGAGCTGTTACAATACATGTCGTGCGCATTCCATAATTACTTAGGATTAGATACAAAGTCCCACAGTAACATGTCTGTCTTGGGCTGCGGGTATATTCAACAACAGTTGTATACTAGGTTCGAGCACTTGCATCTATTAACTAATTACGGTAAACCTGTCGTTTCTCTCAAAAAAAACTTTGGTTCCCTAGACGGTATTCGAACCCGCACCTGGGCGACCAACTGCACCATGGGCTCCCAATAAACCCACGACAATTTTAATCGCTCGCATACGCTAGCAGTGGCGCACCTACATTTTTTTTTGTTTTTAAAAGAGTTTAGATTTCGTTGAGCAAACATGCTGGTTATAAAAAGAAATAGGTAAGCTAACCTACTACTGCAAGGGTTACTACACAGACCTAGCGATCATAATTCTCATTGAGAAATTAGTTCCTCTAGTGTAGTGTACAACAACACTTAAAACAGTTTACCTTTACCGAAAAACCTATCAATAGCCGTTCGGTACTTATTTGAAGATTGACTTTGCAAATTTACATTGCTGGCAAATTTCGGCATTCCGCGGATTGCAAATTAGCCCGCGAGGGAGCAGGTGCCCGGGAATCGACGGCTCCACTCAACAAGTGAGTGTGCACTGAATTCTTAGCGGTTGAAATTGAATTTTTCGTCCAGCGAGCTTTTATACGTTTTGTGGAAAATCTAGCCCCTTTACCGAGAAACGTTTCTTAAATAAGCTTAATGAAAATGTTGGCCGGTTATAAATATATTTTTTTATAAGTTTTTGATTCAGCTGTTACTTACAGTCAAGTATAAATATCTATTCGAACTCAAAATATTTTACTACGCCTTTATTAATTATGACGAAATAACAGTCTGGGGTATGTATTTTTGAGACGTTAATTAAAACGGTACGGTAATTATATGAGTTTATATTTTTATACTCGATGGAACGTTTTTTATCATTTGGGAGCGGTTAGTTTGAGAATGATCTCGTAGAGGACTCGAACTGCGTGAGCATTTTGTGTTGGGGTTGGTGGTAGTTGAAATTCAGTCTATATCCAAAATCTATTTAATCTCAAAAATAAGAATGGACCCACCTAGTATCCGCTCTTGTTTTCGAGATTAACCTGCACAAGGCCTAATTACACGAAAGCACTAAGTCGATGCAAATGCATTTAGTTTGAAACCTATTATGTTTAGTGCGATTGCTCGATCAGGATTCTTCTTCTCTTTTAAAATATGGCTTTTCTGTCCTAGTTAATAGGACAAATTCGCCAGTGTCAAAGTAAACTCTCTTTGAGAGGGACGTTGTACGGTGGTTGTAGTTTTTGCAACTTGATAGTAACATTCCAGAAACCACGTGGACAGAACTTGCGCATTAAAAAATGTCAGACACGAGAAAAATATAGAATTTTGCGATCACTGTTCACTGTTAAGGTTAATCGCTGCATAAAACACTATCAAAATTATACTTCAACTAGCCAAAGAAACAGAAATAGCAAAATTAGATACTGTCTACATCCGCCATGTTCGAATCCTACAAATCGAATCTCGATCAGCAGGGCTACTCCGAAACTCGAAACTCGAAGTTCGTGTCGTGCGGTCCCTCTCGCTCTCGTATCAAACAGTGTAAGTGTCAGAGGGACCGCACGACACAAACTTCGAGTTTCGAGTTTCGGAGTAGCCCTGCAGGATTGTCTTTTTCCTTTTTAAATGATATCAATGTCATTTTGACGTTTAACGATAGGTATTTGATATGGCAGCTGCCATCACTTGACATTTCGACAAAGTATGTAATGAGAGGAGGCCTGTGCCCAACAGTGGGACGTATATAGGCTGGGATGATGATGATGATGATGATGATGATGTAATAACAAATAAAGGTACATTTAAAAGAATGTGATTAAACGATAACCATGAATTTTATTTTAGTTTACAGTTAAATATTTTCCAACTGTCGCTGGTATTGCCAGTGTAACGATTCTATTCTATAAAAATATATGTGGAAGTGGGCAAGGGCAAATTATTATTGGTATCTGCATGATCACACGCGTGTCGCACTGACGTGGCTATTTTTTTAATGTACCTAAATAAACTTCATCGTTGTCTTTATAGTAGCAAAAAAAGCGTTAGCAATTAATTTCCTATCCGCTGCAGCACAACAACACACAAATAAACGTGTTTGGCCAGAATAGTATCTATCCACGAGCAATAAAAAAATAAAACTTTCTTTGTGTGAAAATACCGCAGAGACAGTCAATACCCGCTGCTACGACCACTAATCCATTGTCATTTGTTCTCGATTAAACTCAAAAGCCCGAAAAAAAAAACAAAAGAGTAATGACACCGGGGAATTGAGACAAGCCTGATAGATATAAATTATTCCTAATGGCAGCCCTATCGTTCAGGATTTCCCATTTCGTCTCTTTTTATTCCTCGCAGTTTCAAGAAACGATTACGTTCTTCTACAAACCGTTTATCGTTTCGCCTTTAAATCGTTTATTTTAAAGTCTGCAAATAAATGAAAATGCTCATGAAGTTTCTAAGCAGTTTGAGTTTAGTTTCTTAGGTACTAATGGCGTCTCGAGAGAAGAAAAGTGGTGGACAGGAATCAAATAAAAGAATAAGCAAGTCACGTCTTTAAATTCCCGAAAAAAAACAAAGAGACGATTGTTGAATACCAAATACCTATTGCGGGCAACTGTAGACATTCTTAAAACACAATATCTTGCTTAGACTGCTATTGTTTTTTTCTGTTTGTCATTCGGATACAAATGACTAGAGAGCAGGTCTGCTGCGTAGAAATGATTAAAAGTTTGCACCATAATAAATATTAAAACATAAAATGGAAAATAATTGTGTACAAAATATGTAGCTTAAATTAAATCGTAGCAAACTAAGCCAATCTACTCGAAGAGGCTTCTACTCTGGGTGTCGTAATCGTAAGCAAAATAGGTGGAATTAAACGTCTCCTGAGATGAGACCGCACTTCTCACCAAATGCGCGACAATCTACGGATTACAAATTTTAATAAACACCCGTCTTTATTATTAAACTAATTTAATCTTCATCAACTACTGTTGATTCTAGAATTCCCTAAGATGTGACATGCGTCAATGACCTTGAGTAGAGCCGCTCTATACACTTACTCTCGGTTGCCTGAAATTGAAAGAGAACTGATACCACGACAGGGTTGTTTTACAGAAAATCAGAAACCTGATGAATAATAATGAAAAAAATATTATTTATCTATAATATGAACTGGCCATTTTTATTTTGAATTATAGATACCTCGGTTATGAGAATAAAGACTTAGATTTTAAACACAACTTCACAACTTTTTTTTATCGAACCGATTGAATTGTGTTTTTAAAACAATTATGTAATGAATATTAATGTTTTTTCCGCTTTGCCAAATCAAGTGTTTTTTTTTAAACTGCTAAAGTTAAAGTCAATTTAGGTGTGTTCTGCGCCTCAATATCAATGTGTTTTGCCCTACCTGCATTGTAATTTAAGAAATGTATTATATTTTTGAATAGTTTTTGTACCGCATTCGTTTTGTTTATCGCTTCGCATTATTTAGAACAAATACAAATATTCTTTACAATGCACGTGCTCGGAAAGTGCCTCTTGACGTGGGTCAACATATCCATAGAAAATTAGTGATTCCTGCACGCATCCACAAGTGTGCAGTAAAGTTGTATGGATTTTACTTACCGCACATGTGCGGTAAAGTAACTTTTTAAATTGCCAAATGATGTCCAAAGTATTGTTAAAAAAATAAGTCTAAAGAGTAGTTATAGTTAGGCTTTGAACAAATAAGAAAAAGTTTGTTGCAACCAACTGAATATTTACTGATAAGATAATACAGATTAAACGCGACAGAAAAGAGAACGTTAATTTTTTTTTCATGTAAACTCGTATTTTAATTCCGTCTAAAGTTATGAAAAAAAAAGGAAATAAATTCTTGAGTCCAATTCGGACCGCGCGACGTCAAGCGCGCGCACTCGAAAGTTAACCAATGAGCTTCCAGTGCGCGCGCACGACGTAGCACGAACCAATCATGGTTACCCGTTCGCGCCTGTCATGAAACCCCGCCAAAGTAATGTTCATGAGTTCAGTCCGGTGAATTAATTTTTGATGAGTAAATCAAAATGAAGAGTTTAAATGATGAATTTATATCTGACTTTACGCCGCCTTACGTCCTCCACGAAGCACATATTGTCAGTGACAAACTCAATGCTGAACAAAATACGTGAACTATAATATACATACTTAAGTTAATAAACATCGTAAATTGATAGAATAATCTACTTCTACACGCATGGATATTATAACATCTTCCGGTATGTCTTATTCTTATTTATTTGCTTTTATCTATTAGAATCAGTGAACCAGTTTTGATTTATTTACAGTTCCAAAGCCAAAAAATCTCAGATTTACGTACGGTATAACTTTTTGTTGAGAGCTGGTAGATTAGATACATAATACATATACTTGATGTTACTTAACTATTACAGGGATTTATTCACGGGTTGCACTGATATTTAGCATTATAGGAGCGTGCACTCCTCCATAAGGACTAGCCAATATAAGTGTGGAAAATGTCAAGCAACAAGGGCTAATAATTAATCATAAAAAAATCACGATACTAAAACAAAGTCTCCTTTACCTATCATTAGTAGCTGTAGCTGTTCTAATCTTCTGAGTCAATGATTGTTATGAAAGTTGGTTTAATAAAGTGTATACGTTTGGTTCGGCGTGCATGTCGGTATGTATATCTACTGCCTGCTACTGTAGTAAAAGGAGTAAGTATGGCAAATAAATGATGTAGTCACTGCCTCGATTTTTTTCCTCGCTTAATGCATTGTAAAACGTTGTATGATATACGTGTCGAAAGTAGGAAATTCCCAACTCGTGCCGGCTCAAAACACTCGCTTCGCTCGTGTTTCAAGTTCTCCGCCACTCGTTGGGAATTTCCTACTTTCCGCACTTGTATCATAAATAACTATTATTGCACACCATAAATCAGTACAAAACATATTTACCTGCCTTAGAACCTTTATAGAACCTTTGTGTTAGATGCTCTAACTTTTCTATCCCTAGTTATCCGACAGAACAAATTTCACCCAGGGAAATCCAATGAGGGTCAATGTCCTCTGTGAGGGTCGAGGTCCTGCCATCCTCAGGGTGCCCAAAAACATGGTCGCATGATGCATAAATTATGGGAATTTGCATTCAGTTTACGTCCTTTGCTGATCTAAATTCTGTCATTTAATTGCCAAGTATTCCCTTTATAATTATCAATTAATTATGCTTTAATAAATTAATTAATTTGCACACAAAATGCAAGGGTTATGGAGATTATAAGAAACAAAGCACCGCTGGCTGAGTTACACAAATTAGTAGGCATTTTATATGTACCTATTGTATTTTTCACCTATGATGAGTTCTGTGACACTTGAAAATTTTTCCGAATTACGCATACTATGTTCGCAAAATATTTTTTAAAAATAATTTGTAGTTTGAAGCAAAATAATCATAAAAATTTAAATCTGTACATTTTAAATATATATAGCAATATCAGTGTCCATTAAATAGTCTCCATCGAATAAGAAACGGAACAGATTAGTGACGTGACACAACATTATCGGCAATTGCCGCGGTGCATTATTCAATGAAAATGAACATTTAGATATTTTATATTTTTAAACAACTACGTCTTTAAGTATTCAATCAATTTAAATCCCACTGAAAAGTTTTACGCCTACAACAAAGCGATGGAAGCAATGAAAACCTGAATCGAAAACAACATGTTGGAATTTCTTCATTGAGATTTCAGAGGCGGCCGGGAACTCGGAATTCGCACCTCACACCGAGCTTGGGAAGCCACGACATACCTTTGACATCTCGATTAAATTGGCGATATAAATATTTGAGATTATTCATGATAAATGCTATTTACTTAGAAATAGTAACCTCTCGTTTGAACTATGTTTTAAAAATGACGATTATTTCACTTTCCTTTCTACCGTCGATATATTTATGAATATCAAATACGTCGGATATCGTGGTCTATACTTTGGTAATTAAAAACGAGTAAGTCCAACCAACCACTTACCGAGACCACTGAGAAGTGGCCAGTTGAAACTACACGAAACTTTTTTTTTTTATTCGACCGCATGGCAAATAAGCAAGTGGGTCTCCTGATGGTAAGAGATCACCACCGCCCATAAACATCTGCAACACCAGGGGTATTGCAGACTTCAGGGTCAATTATGTTTGCAACTTGTTTCAGAATGGCAGTATCATCAAACCTTTATAGTTGTTTTGTTGTTCATACCTAATTAGTTTTTAAACATGACGTAAAAAGAGGGGTGTTATAAGTTTGACCGCTGTGTGTTTGTATGTCTGTCTGTGGCTTTGTAGCTCTTAAATGGGTGAACCGATTTAAATGCGTTTTTTTATTTGAAAGCAGGTTTTCTAGCGATGGTTCTTAGACATGTTTAATCAAAATCGGCTTAGTCGTTTTTGGGATATTGCAGTAACAATGCCGGGGGTTTTTCAACTTTTTGTTGGTTAGGTTATCGCAAGCAAGTATTTCAGATGACATTTCGCACATAAATTCAAAAGAACCCAAAGGAGCGAGCCCGGACTCGAACCCACGATCCTCTGCTTGGCGATAGATATCACTAAGTTACCACGTGACGTAACCGTGATGGCCTAGTGGTTTGACCAATGGCCTTTTCAAGCAGAAGATCGTGAGTTCAAACCCAGGCAGTGGGTTTTTTGAAATTCATGTCCGGAATATACTTGAAATTGACCAAATGACCACGAGCTTCCTAGTAAAGAAAAACATCGCGAGTAAGCCTGCATACATCAGCGAAGAAATTCAATTGTGTGTGTGGAGTTCCCAATCAGCATCTTGCCCGCGTGTAAACTACGGCCCAAGCCCTCTCGTTCTGAGACAAAGTCTTGGTCCTGCAGTGGGACAGACCGCGATGATGATGATGATGATTATGATTATGACCACGCAAGTAAGCGCAATCTTAATACACAACTCATAATGCCTATTCCTAAGCAATGATTCTGTTATTGGCACAAGTTCCCGCATTACTCTGAGAGGTATTGTTGCTCGACGGGCGCTAAGTGCATGCAGTTCGTGTAACGAGCGCGGCTAAGAGCTGTTTGTTTTTAACCCCCGACGCAAAAAGAGGTGTTATAAGTTTGACCGCTATGTGTGGCTGTGTGTCTGTATGTGTGTCTGTCTGTGGCACCGTAGCTCTTGAAGGGGTGGACCGATTTGAATGCGTTTTTTGAGGGTTGCCCTCGATTTTCCTGTGAAACCGTCATCAGATCCTGATTTGGTGACAAAGGGACCACCTCGGGAGTATACTGTTCCGTAATAATTTTTGGAAAATTCTCTCTTAAAGCTCCCCTACACTACCAATCCCCAAGAAACCCACATGCCAAATTTCAACTTTTTACGACCAGTAAAAACGAAAAATCCCGTTTTTCCCGTTCCCGTGGGAATTTTCTTGTCCTCTCTCAATGTTCTTCTACACTCCCCAAACAATCTACATGCCGATTTACAGCTTTTGCGTCCAGTAAAACAAAAAATCCTGTTTTTCCCTTTACCGTGGGAGTTTCGGAAAATTATCTCTTAATGCTTAACTCCACTCTTCAAGGAAATGCAAAATGTCAGCTTTCTGCGACTAGTAAAATGAAAAATCCCGTTTTTTCCCGTTCCCGTCAGAATTTCGGGAAATTCTTTTGTAGTGTTCCCTTACACTCCCTAAAGAACCTAAATGCAAAATTTCAGTTTTCTACGATTAGTTAAACGAAAAATCCTATTTTTTTCCCGTTCCCGTGGGAATTTTGAAAACCACTCTCAGTTCTCCTCTACGCTCCCCAAGCAACCTACATGCAGAATTTCAGCTTTCTACAATCAGTGAAACAAAAAATCCCGTTTTTCCCCGTTCCCCTTGGAATTTTGAAAACTCCACTCTCAATGCTCCTCTACACTCCCCAAGCAATCTACATGCCGATTTTCAGCTTTCTGCGTCTCGTTAAACGAAAAATCCCGTTTTTTCCTGTTCCGTCAGAATTTCGGGAAATTCTTTTGTAGTGCTCCCCTACACTCCCCAAGGAACCTAAAGGCTAAAATCCATCCCGTTGAACTGAATATAAATCCGGTTTTTTCCTTATACCGTAGGAATTTCCAAAAACCCTTAAAATAGTTTTTTACTATTGTAATCACCTACTTTTATGCCAAATTTGAAGAGTCTAGTAATTATTGTTCATGATATTCCGTTGAACTGAATATATAAATCCCGTTTTTTCCTTATCCCGTGGGAATTTCCAAAAAAACCAGAAATTATTGTTTTAATTAATGTAATACCTACTTGTGTATCAAATTTGAAGAGTCTAGTTATTATAGTTACTGAGATAGGGTCACAGGGTTGAGCCCATGGAATCTAGAAGTCTTCCTGGGATTTGACGGTTGTAATAGTATCTTGAACATATCAATATTCCTCCTCACAAACATGCACACTTCATATATATACAGTGCAGGCAAAGGAAGCACCTTACACTTACACTTCTCAAACAATGGTCTGCATGATTCAGCAATTTGGGCCCCACAAACAGCCCTAATGCATTTCTTTTGGAGCAAAAACGCTTTTTTGGCTTCTTTGGAGTTCAATAAAAGCTGTGCAAGAAGCTGTGTGTGCTATAGTTAGTTCATACTGCGTTCAATCTGACGTTTATATAGTTTTTCTTTAACCGTGTTATTTTTTACTTCCCTTAACTTTAAAGGAACATTCAACACTAATAAAGGCCTAGCTGCTCTTACTATTGAGAAGTAATCAAGAATAAAAAAAAATAACAATGGGCTGTTAAAAACAGTGCAGAAGCTCCTTAATTTGTGGCATAAATTTCGTAACTAAAGAGCGTTTTATATAGGTACTTGGCAAAAGATCAGATACTCATTCTAATCATTCCAGGTAATGAATATTCGATGAAATGAAAAAATATAAAACGTTGACTTTTAACTGAAATTCGATTAAAAGTATGTCGACATTTCAAGGGTAAACCTTCCGGGCCACATGGCCAGCCTACTTCCACTTTAAGTGCGACTCTGCTTTGATCTCGAAGCTTTTTGTTTATTTTGCGGTCCATCAGCGACATTGTTACCAGCTTCTTCTCCACTGCCCTCTGGGCCACTAGCAATCGATTGATCACCCAGGTTTCAGCACCACAAGTGAGCACCGGCAGGATGCGCACTGATTAAATATCCTGGCTTTTTGTTCCGTAGAAATTTCGGGTATACTGGGGTATAAGTTTCAGGTAGTTAAAAAGGCTTAAAAGTTAGCTTTTGTCGGACATGACATGGAGGATTCATAATATTTGAATCAGGTATATTAATATAATAAGGGTCCGCTCTTTACGTTCTGGTCAATCTTTACAATATTATAAAGATTTACACTGTTTGTTCGTTAATATTTATATAATATGTAGGTAGGTAATATGGGATTTAAAAATCTTTCACCGATGGAAAGCTGCACGATCCCAGATAAAGGTTTCTTTATATCCCGGGTACCTAAGTCAAAGTTCCCACGGGACGCAGATGAAATTGCTGGTAACAGTTAGTCATTTAATAAGCTTAAGAGCGGAAGTTTCTTGTAAATACTTCATCAGAATGAAAAATGTCTCTAGACACAGCTTTAATACAAAGTCGTGACTGACTCGGACGTGATGCGCTCTTTTATTAAAACTTCACAGAATTACATTCTCAAGAGCGCTTTATCAAGTCGCTTATTTCTCGAAGAGCGTTGCTGCGAGTAATCAGGACTCCACGTGCAAAGTATCATGTTCCAAGGTGAGACTGTCTCCGGTGATTTGTCCTTTGTAGAGTTTATCCACAAAGACTTTAAACTTTTTTCCAATCGTGTTGGGTGTCTCGATCCAATCAGATTACGTTTAAAAGATCTGTTGCACAAAGTAAAGGGTAGTGTGAAAAACGTTTTTTAATTATTTATTTATGTTATAAATTGAAATCAAAGTATCACACAACAACTAGATCGTTAATTAGTATTTCTGTCTATATAGACAATGCAAGCAAACATGGCTGAATCAAAGCAAGTTAAAGCCGCAATTTTGTTTTTCATTACACTTTTCACGTAAACAGTTGTCATAACATGCTGGTCAACTTGGATGAATTCTCTAAATAACACCCACGGGTTTTTAATTAGTCACTAGCGCCCCAGTTTTGCAAGGGCGCAACTTTGAAAAAAAAAGAGACGGAAAAATAAAGAAAGTTGTTAGCGGTAATTTTTTTACCTCATTTTCCCCAAAACTACACCCGCCCAAAGCCGGGGCACGTCGTTAGTTGAATACTTTACATACTAAACCTTCATCTTGAATTACTCAATCAATTGATAAAAAACTCCAATAAAATCCTTTGCGTAATTTAAACATACATACACATTACAGAGAGACAGACAGACAGACCGATGGCGGTAAGCGACTTTGTTTTATTTCTATGTACCTATATTATAAGAAGATATATTATCTTCATGAAATCTGGTTCTGAGAATTAAATATTGTATATTTCAAGGGCAGCGCAGGAAAGTAACAAATCTCGACTCAGAAGAACTGTCTTTGACTTTGAGCTTGAAGTAGTGCGTTATTATACTTTTTACCACCCTTGAGAGACGATAATATTGTATGTTATTGTGTAATACCCCAAGACAAATAAAACTTTGGTTACAAATGACACTTCCTTGTTTTGTTTTTCTTTAAGTTAAGTGGAAATTAACCTTTGAGATCACCGCTGCCGTCCCACCAACCGCTGCTTCAATGTTGTCAAGGACCTATATAGTTAGCCGTACAGACACGAGTCGCGTTGTCTTGAATAATTTATTATTGTGGTCTCCACGATCGAGTTGTTACTACTCAATCTGAACAGAAAGGTTTTCCGTGTATTGCATAAGTATGATTGCGATAGGTACCTACTTGTATGTTCGTCGCTGTTCGTGGTACGATAATGGAAATTTTCTGTTAATGGAAAAGCGCGGTCTTGATCTGAATTCAATAGATATTAATAACGTCAATTCCGAAAAGACCTACGAGTACTATGTGCTTATTCCGGAGTGACAGGTAATGAACCGGTGACATGCCTTGTAAAATGTTTAAGTGGATTCGTTGTAAGGTTTGCACGTTTCTTTGTCCAGTTCGGGAAAACCATTAAAAGTTATCGTACTTTTTATAGTACATTTTAGACATCAACGTAAACTTCAAACTTTAAACAAATTATCTATTCAGTTGAAAACCGATGTGAAACATGTACCTACCTAATAAATAGGAAAAAACCCCTTTGTTTTTTGTTTGCAATCCTGTTCACCTAACGGAGCATATATAATAGTACATTGTGTATTAAGGGCGGTAAATAAGGAATTACGAACGAGAGTCTATTAGAAGCCCGAAGTCGAAGACTGAGGGCTTTAATGAGTCGATGTTCGTAATTCTAGTACCGCCCGTGCGACATACAATGTTTTTCATCACATTTGCAAGTACAATTTTATATTTGTAAAAGAAAAAATATAATTCTTCCAAATATTGGCGATACCTTAGGCTGTGCTCTTGGCAACGTCGCCCTCTACCTCCCCCTCCCTCGGCATGCGCCGCAACGTGTGTGTGCATGTGGTGGTCCATGTAGTCCTGCTGCAGGACCGCGCGCAGCGCCATCAATACGGGCACCGACTCATTTACCGACCTTGGGCTTCATGACAAGAAAATGTGTACGCGCAATGACTCATTTACCGACCACGGGTTTCATGACAAGCACATTAAGGTCGAGGGTTTTATTTGGGGGGTTGCAACTAAGGTACCCTGCATGTTACGACACTGTTTACGAGCAAGTGTGATGAAAATACTTTTCCAATACCAGTGTATTTAGTCAGTCACATCTTTAGTTAAGGACCCACTCAAGATCTGTCAAACTGTTATCTTGTGTGTCAATCCTAAGTTTTTTTTTTACAAAATGGATCACAAATTAGAATATGTGTCACGATGGATCCATTGTGAACACATTTTCCACGATTTTCCGTACCTAATAGTTTACGTATATTTTCATTTTAAACACAAGTGTGCTAAAAACTGCTGTAACTAAAAAATAATAATTATGTTTAGACATGCAACCTGAAATTTTGTGACAGTCGGTGTCAGTGTAATAATTGAAGTCAATTTAAACGTTGAACTAAAGTTTAACAACTAGGGAAATGGGCATAACAAATCACAAATCACAAGCAAATAGTATTAGTGAATTTCAATACAAAATCGCTAATAGCTTGTAATTTTTTATGCAAGTAGGCCATGGTCTTTCCGAAAGCGCGGGTGTTATAAGAAACCGGCCAAGAGCGTGTCGGACACGCCCGAAATAGGGTTCCGTAGCCATTACGAAAAAATTGAGTAATATTTTTCTCAGGATTTCGTATTTTATACGGAATCTTCCATAGTTTAGGTAAGTATATTTTATACCTTAGGCTGCTATTTACTCTTAAACTACTAATAGTTCTCAAGCAAACTTAACCGTTATAATTTTCCATAAAAGTTTAATATACTTACTACCATCCTGAATTTTTTCAAATTTTTCCACCCACCGGTTTAGATTTTATTACGCTCGATTTTTATGAAAATTTGCACTTTAAAGTTCAATATTTCGCAAACAAATCACTGAATCGAAAAGTCGTCTTGGCAAACCCCTAATCCAACGATACTCCACACTATAGGGTTGGATGAGAGAAAAAAAATAACCTCCACTTAACGTCTATGGGAGGAACACTAAAAAAAATATCCGTGCAAAGTTACAGCTTTCTAGCATTGATAGTCCCTGAGCACACGGCGGCCACGCCGTACAAAATACGCGTTCTTGAATCTACATAGGCACGACGACGTCATATACACGCGTCAATGTGTGCGTAAGATACACAGGGCTGACTACCGCAAAACCCTAATAAGTGCTACCAATGACATTTAAAGGTACTTATATATGTAGGTATGGCTTAGATAGTGCAAATAAATGTAATCGTTAAAGTTACCTATTTATTTAAACCTACTTAAAATGTGTCTGTCTGTATATTTAAGCATTATTATTTTCAATTACAACAGATATACGACTACGAGTACAAACTTAAACGAATTATTCGGTAGGTAGTTATTTTATGTATTAATCGCGATAATTTCAGAAATCATTTTTTATTTAGAAAAAGGAAGTAGGTAGGGTACCGTTACCATTTCGCAAAAATATTGCTCCCGAACTTAGTGCCGTGCGGCCGACATACATCGCGTTGCGCACCCGACTGCTTTCCTGCGGTTTTCCTGCAATCTGCGCTTGAGGGGTGGGGTAACTCGAACGGGTGCGAGGCGGAGCGTGGCCGTTCTGTACGTTAGTACTATTATATATTCAGTGCCCTGAGCAAAGCCGCGGACGGACGGACAGACAGAAAGATAGACAGACAGACAGACAGACAGACACACATGGCGAAACTAACGGCCAATTACCAACAGTGCTTTTAAAATTAATCCATATTAATATTATAAAATGAATATTATAAATGCGAAAGTGTGTGTGTTTATGTGTTTGTATGTTTGTCCGTCTTTCACGTTGAACCGGAGCGACGGTTCGACGTGATTTTTGGTGACTATTTATCCCGGAAAAATGCACAGTTTCCGAAGGAACAGCGCGCTTCTCTGAATTCCACGCGGGCGAAGCCGCGGGCAAAAGCTAGTGTACCTAAATAGTACAAACACATCAAAGAAATGACGGACACTTCCGCACAAACAGCAACCCAACAAGTATCACCGGTGAACGATTAGGTAATTTATCGCCATCGGGCTAAGCTGCTCTAATTTTGTGGCCATCAAAACATGATCGATCACGCCTTGTCCACTCCCGTTTGTTCTGGAACTTAGGTTTCATTGGAGGTTTATACGACTCGCCGTAAAATATTTTAAACAAAATGTTGTCGTGAAATCTATCTATATCTATATATTATATAAAAGAAGAACCTGACTGACTGACTGACTGACTTATAGATCAACGCACAGCCCAAACCGCTGGGCCTAGAAACTTGAAATTTGGTACAGGGGTTTTTTATGATGCAAGTGAGCACTAAGAAAGGATGTAGTGTTATGCTACTTACGTTTCATTTTTCACTGTTTTAAGTTCATTTTTACATCTGTTTTGGTTCTCCGTCATTCACCTCAAAATTAGATATTTTACATCACCTTTATTTCTGTAGGACCCTGCAACGTTTTTAAAGCATAAGAACACAACAACAAACCATTTTCACTTCGTATCTTCACGCTATTAGCACTTTTTAAGTCGGTCTTGATGGAGTCTACCTTTTTTGGTCTTTTATTTAGTTCTCCGAAACTCTACAAATTCCGTCCGCGCGTCCTTTTTTCCTCCATCAATAATATTTTTATTTTCACTTAAACCTTGCCGTTTCCCTGTTAGGAGCTTGAAACAAAAATTTGTCATTTTTTGACATCGTTGTTTATCTGGTTGTCATGGCGATTTCTGTTCAAATTTGTTACCGGTCTGATGTTTCTCTGTCAATACTTCTACGAAAATACTCTTTTTGTCTTGGCCATCCACAAAAAATTACTTTTTATCCTAAAATTTTCACGTTCTTATCCCAGAGCTGCCGTCGAGCGCGGAGCTCCGCGAAAAGCTATAAAAGCGGAACAAACGCATAATAGAATCAGTCTCTCTCCAGTTTTCGATAAGAAAACATCTCTCTAAGGCCTTATCCCGGGGCCGCATAGCCCCGGGATCCTGCAAGCCTCCGCGTTTAAAAATCAGTCCAAAGTCGTCACCATTGTCACCATACTTCATCTACCAGTGCCTGCGCCGTTGCCTGTGTCTGCGCCGTTGCCCAGAGTGCCCGCGCTTACTCCAGGCGCTACGACCGCCATCTCCAGGCGCTACGACCACCATCCCCAGGCGCAGCAACAGCCATATCCAGGCGCTGCGAGCGCCATCTCCAGGCGCTGCGAGCGTCACCTCCTGGCGCTGCGAGCGCCATCTTCAGGCGGTGCGAGCGCCATCTCCAGGCGGCGTGAGCGCTACGTCCAGGCGTTGCAAGCGCTACCTCCAGGCGCGTAGATCGCTACCTCCAGGCGCGTAGAGCGCTACATCCAGGCGTGTAGAGCGCTACCTCCAGGCGCGTAAAGCGCTACAACAGGCGCGTCGAACATTACCTCCACCGAGCGCCGGGTATCTGCAATCTCTTCTCTTCGATTATCGGTGTCCGGTCTCCGTCAATCAACTGCCAAACTCACTTACATTCTCACTCACTCACTTATCACCACTCCACATTTTTATGAAATTGTTGTAAATAGTTTTTCTTTAATTTTGAATAAAGTTGTTATTCCGTTTTATGTTGTTGTTCGGTTGTTGTTAGGTTAGGCTTTTTCTTTTTAAATTGTCGATTCACGACAATGATTTTTAGAAATTCATCCCTTAAAGGGGTGAAATAGGGGGGTGAAGTTCATATGGGACGAGAACTGGGAGTAAATCGTCTCAGTTGTCCCATGATGGGACAACTCAATGGGACTAGTAGGACAGACGGGAATTTTCTCATTTCTGGACTTAGAAGAATGAAAATAGGTGTATAAGTTTTCGATTAAAATTAAAAATTATCTATCTAGGTGAAATGGATAAAACTCCCCCTAAAGGGATAAAATGGGGGGGTACAATTTGTATGGAAATTTCTCATTTCTGGACTTAGAAGTATGGAAATAGGTATACAAGTTCTCGATTAGAATTAAAAAATACGTGTGTAGGTGAAATGGATAAATTTACCCCTAAAAGGGTAAAATGGGGGGTAAAGTTTGTATGGAATTTTAAAAATTGGTATACTTACAGGGTTCCGATTAAAAATAAAAATGATCTGCGTAGAAGATAAAGAAAGAAGAAGTAGCTTTTGACTTATTAGGGGGGAGTTTCTATGAGACTTCCTTATTTCTAGACTAAAAATATGGCTGGTCACTATTTAAAATGATCCGTATGGTGTTGGCGACTTCAACATGGGAGGGGGTTTTTTCATACAAAATGTAGAAATTAAATTGATATTTAAAATGATGTGTGAAATAAATTGGCAAATAATTATGCAGTAGGTACCTTACTTAAAAATTACTCATCGGGTTGTGCATAATAAAATCAATAATATTAATATATAAGTTTAATTTTTGTGTGATTATCCGTTCTTATTTATCTTTTACCCAATTTACAAAATATTATGTATAGTGCATTTCGAATATATACTTCGGTTTCTAGTGAGATTCGGTTCTCGCCTCTCATGCTTTGCATAAAACTTTTCATAAACTAGCTTCAAAACTGGTAAAAAATGTTGTTTATAGCGAAGTGCTTTAGTAAACTGTTACCTATCGTTTACGGCAGTACTTCGCTATGCATACAGATACAAATGTCACAATTATAATGGGGGGATAATTAAAACATATGCCCTGATAACTAAAGTACACGCGGACGAAGTCGCGGGCAAAAACTAGTCTATCTATATATAAAATAAAAGTCAAACCTGACTCACTGGGTTATAACTGTAAATAGAAACTTCAAATTTGGTACAGGGGTTCCTTTTATGATGTAAGTGACCTTAATGATAACTTATCAGGTTGTGCATAATAAAATCAATAATGTGTGATTATCCGTTCTTATTTATCTTTTATATACCTAATTAACAAAATATTATGTACAGTGCAATCTAGAATATACTTCGGGATCTACAGTAAGATTCGGTTATCGCCGGAAGCACACGAATCAAAAAAACATAATGCCCTGATTACTAATAAAGTACACGCGGACGAAGTCACGGACAAAAGCTAGTCTTAAATATTTATTAACGTCACAAAACATTGAGTGTGTTTTAAATTTATATAACACCTTTTTGTATAACTACGTTCCGGCTAAAACTTAAATGATAATGATAAAATTTGGCTCACAATAAAGTTCACAACTGTCAAAAAGCAACCGTTTAAATATCACAACATCATTGATTCACTATTATTTTCATAACTCATTTTGCAAAACAACTTTTGTCATACTTTATTTATAGGGATACTTGTAGAATCAGGGGGCATAACATCACCCTTAATAATATTATAACCTATAGGGTACCTTGTTTCAGGTTTTTCCTCATATCTCGAATTTGTACGAATAGCATTATGATTACTTCAGACAAGTTTACTTAAAATTTCCTACAATTTGGTCATATTCATTTTGCTCTACGCAATACTTTAAGAGAGAGGGTTAACATGGAGATAAAAAACAAATAATTTAAGAAATTACTAACGAAGTAGGTTTTCAAATATTGTTTAAAAATAGAAAAGGCAAATTAGTTCATCTTTAGTCAAAATACCACAAACGGGACTTATCACGCTATTATTATACAAGTAATATTTACCTCGACGTTTCGGCAACGTTACAGTTGCCGTGTCACGAGTAGACTGAAGTGTGGGGTGTCAAGTCTGCCTAGCAAGCGCGAGTTCTTCGAACTACCGCACTGATCACTGATAGTGCTGGCACTCGTATCACGAACTACCCGCACTTGGTCACTTTTATTAGTCACCCTACCACACCGACTCACAACACTAACAACGTCCGATCGTCCCTCCGAACATTCATCCCGACGCCGACACTTATTAATAACAGTCGTCCCCCACACACTTCAGTCTACTCGTGACCACGGCAACTGTAACGTTGCCGAAACGTCGAGGTAAATATTACTTGTATAATAATAGCGTGATAAGTCCCGTTTGTGGTATTTTGACTATGAGTGAGAATCAAGAAAGTTTAAAACGTTATAGTTCATCTTTATTACGTTACTCATCATCACTCTCATATTTATACATCGACATTGCCGTCTTCTCCTTCTATGACATCTACGGGTACATACCGTTTGTACATGAGCCCAATCAGCCGAAACATACCATACGAGTACGTACCAAACCAACCATAAGGATAAGTTGGCCTTTGTACAAAAATCTCAAAGTTTGTCAATTGTATTTTTTCTTTCTTTTGTTTCTTTTATTTTGTACAATAAAGAGTTTACATACATACATACATACTAGACTGCATTTTATACCGACTTTTCAATTTCGACATCAATATTTTCCAGTGCAAGCACTTTTGCAGACAAAAATTTTAAATCAGTTACGATGTCAGAGCTAGAGGATCAGTGGTGATAATTGGCTCGAGGGTTCCATCAGCTCCTCGCTTCCTACCTCACATTTTAGGAGGCATTTAGTTATCCAGCCACTGTTGTGTACCTACTTGGTGTAATGCGAGATATTTTGCTGACCCTTTAGTAGGCGGGAGAGAGGAGAGATAACTTGGGACTTGGTGCTGAATTTAACAAAAAGCGATGAGCGAGACAAGCAACGAAAACGTTTGTTGATATAAATTTTATTGCTACGACTGTTCAACCCATTCCCTATCAAATCGGAAGCCACAGCAAAATCAGGAGAAACCTGGAGAAACGATGTTTATGACGATATATCGTGCGCCCTCTACTAAGTTTGATCTTAACAGCCACGAAAAGCCGTCTATCCGTCTGTAAGTTCTGTAACCTCTTCACCACTAAACCGGTTAGGTCTTGTACTACTTAAACAAGCATTTAATTTTGTATTCCGTTTGTATGTAAAGTGAAGATTAACAAAACTGTTGTCATTCAAGTCATTCATTAGACACCTTTTATTTTCTTCAAGATCAGGTGGATTAAGGGAAAAAAGTTATAATAAATAGTAGTGACAGTCTACAGCTTTTGATTTTTATAGACTGCTATATGATTTTTCCCATAGTTTCATTTGCCTGACCTTACTAACATCATTTAACCTACAGGATACGTACACACGTACGTACTACATGTTGAGCGCTTTACTTGCTACCAAAATACCTAATGCTTCGGAGTTTGATACTTTTTTTATCTAACCGTATTTAGTCTCGAACTTTGGACACAATAGCCGGGTCTCAAACAGCCGAAAGTTTAAGTAGTAAAGTTCATCAGTGAATTTATTATGATTGCTCAGCTTTAGTAGGTATACAAACAATAAGTAGGTACGCCAACTAAGAGCAAGATAAGTTTGTTGGTAAAAAGTACGTAAGTTATAACTGCGCAGGCGAGATAATTCTGACTAATTCCCTTTTCTTATTCTTTCTACTGCTGAGAAACAAACACAATTATACAATAAATTGTGCCAACAAAAGATTTTTTTTAAATCAGACGTCTTTTTTTTGCTTAATTTTCGTACATGTCGCGCAATCTGGAACCAAATTGGAGAGTGCCAAATCTTATTTAAAATATTTTTCTGAATACGAATATTTACATAAAATGTAAGTAGGGCAAATTTATATTGGGTAAGCAAGCTCTGGGCTGGCTTTGGGTTCTGGTTGGAACGCTTGTTTTCTCAGTACTGTCACAAAATAACTATTAGTACTACCAGTACTGTACAGTTATGAGAAAACACAATTTTCTGACCTTACCCACTAAAAACGACGTAGAAATCAAAGTAAATGCATGTATGTTATTACTTTATAGGTATTAATCTATCTATACAATATAAAATTCAAAGTCCTGACTGACTGACTGATATATCAACGCACAGCCCAAACCGCTGAAGCTAAAGGCTTGAAATTTGGCACACATAAATACCTTAAGTGATGTAGAGGTACACTAAGAAGGGATTTTTCAAAATTCTCACGGGATGAGATATAAATGGGATTTATATTTTCCACTTTAAAATAGCCCTAATTCCGTAACTCTAATTATGAGAGACTTTAAATTTGGCATGCAAGTAGGTAATACTAACAGCTAAAAACTGTTTACAGACTTTGTTGAAATTCTCACGGGATAGGAAATAAATGGGATTTATATTTTTACTTCCAAATGGCTCCATTTCCGTATGGCTCCATTTGCTTTTTTCACGAAACTCGCCTAGTTCTTTATTTTTTTATTTCCAAATGGCTCCATTTCCGTAACTATAATTATTAGACTTTAAATTTGGCATGCAAATAGGTAATACTAACAGCTAAAAAAGTTTTTCAGGATTTACCAAAATTCCAACGGAATAAGGAATAAAGCGTACTATTTATTACTAGCCGATTAGCTGATTTAGAGACTTCATATTTGGAACATATGTTTGTAGAGAGTCATAGAGGTAGGTACACTAAAAAGGGATTTTTGAAAATTCCCACGGGATAGGTAGGGAATAAATGGGATTTATATTTTCACTTCAAAGCGGCCTTAACTCCGTAATTATAAATATTAGAGACCTCAAATTTGGCCAAATTCCCAAGTGATAAAACAAATAAAGAGGATTTTTTAAACCAACTGAATCAGAAAACGCACAAGCTAAACTAATAAACCTAAGGACTTTAGATTTGGCATATTTATGTAAATCAGATGACAATACAATAATCTGGCAGTGACACAGTGACATCCAGGTAGTCCGGCCAGGATCGTCTCAGCAGGAAAGTACACCTCAAAATTTAATGGCACACACAAGAAACTTTGCATGTCTCAGATTGGCAATGAAGAATTTTAAAATATATCATAACAGTTATTCATGTCCTGCGCGAGCGCGAACTTAAAAAAAATCGGGATAAAAGTAGTCAATGTCAATGAAAAAAAACAGTGTAAAGCTTTCATATTATCGTGTATCAGCTTTCTATTAGTGAAAGATTTTTTAATTGGTCTAAATGTAAAAGTCTCTTATTTCTATCTCTCGGGAATTTTTGATTTTCCCGAGGGAAAGGTAGGTAGCGAATATCAGTTAAGAACTGTAGCTTTCTATTCGTGAAAGTATATTTTTAAAATCGATCTAAAGAGTTACCTATATCCCCCGCCCCGCGGGAACTTTGCGATTTCCTGGGACAAAAGAGGCTTGTTTCAATTCAATCGGTGACAGCGTAGCTTTTTAAAAAATTTACTTATTTCTTATCTCGCAGGAATTATCTTATAACTATCGCGTACGAAGTTGCGGTCAAAAGAAATACTTTAATATTTTCTGAAATTCTACCCCTGAATATGTGTAACAGGAGTTCATAGTTTGTATGAATGATGATTATTTAGGTTGATTTTTAAATTCGAAAATTGGCAAGGTTTGTCTGAAATAACGTCTGTCTGTATCGGTATTTCCATATAATCCTCCTTAAAATCAATCAAAATACGAACAAAAGATTCGTAGAAAGTAAATCTATGTTACCCCAAATTTTACGCGAGCGATACCGCGGGGAAAACTAGTTCTAATATAAATTCTTAACTTTTTTAACAGAACACGCTGTAAACGCGCTCAGCGGATTTCAAAAGCTTTAATTGCCTGTAATAAAAAAAAACCCTACTGTTTGAGTCATCAACACTAATTTCAAAATCTTAGACCTACATAACCGAAATTTCACATAGTGGTTCCATTTACGATGTAGACAAGGCATAAGGATGGATTTTTTAATTTACACGGGATAGGGAGAAATGAGGGCTATAGCGTATGAATTCGCCACTACAGGCGCTAGTGTAGCGTGAGGTCTCCGAAATGTCAAATCTCATAGTTTTTGGGTGAGCTACGTGGGTTTATTTCTAATTAGAATAATTTTGTGAATATTTTGCAATATCTGAAATGAATTATGGCAAATATGCGTTCCGGGGCAATGAATGTCTGTGTTTTGAGACAGTTTTGTCTTTCGGAAACCTTTGTCCTCCCTTTTTTCCGAACAAAACGGGGACTATGCAACACTGTGGCATGCTCGATATTTTTATGGTACGGTTTTAAGGTGTATTAAATATGATTTTAATCTAAACTTTGTTTTCACGCCCGTAATAACAGACTTTGAAAGCCATACTTAAAAACCTCACGCAACAGTGCGCCATCTAGTGAGACAAAAAACGATAGCCCTCATTGAATCAAGTTCTAAGCCGTAAATGCAAGCTAGTTCGGCCAATTATTCGTAATCTAAAAACTATTAGTGATGAACAAAGCTGCGTCTGAGCCGCTTGTAAACGTCGGGGGGCTACCACGAAATTCGAAAATCCAATTTCGTATCGTACCGTCCCTCTCATTCTCGTATTAAATAATATTAGCGTCAGCGGGACGGGCAAGATACGAATGTTGCACTTCGTAGTACAGGGCCAGACTCGGACAACCGGGTACGTCGGGGCTTCGTTCACCTCCCCGGATAGTCCCTATAAGTACTTCACGCCAGACTTAAATTGGAATAATTTCTTGTTTTGTCTTCGCCTGTCGTTAAGCACCGACAAAACCAGCCCTGAGTCTTTGTGCTTTTAAAATGAAGTTTTATATTTTCCTGTAAAAAGAAACATTGTTGGCTGACGAGTTTAAATTTATTGTTTATTCCTATATACTAAGTTCGACATCATATGCTGTATTATCAGCCAGTCATAAATGTTTTGATGACTACCTACGTGTCTCACTATTCTTCTCTTAAAAGTAAATAATAATAAAAAAAACGATGATTAATTACACTTAATAATTACGTGAGAGTAAGAGGTATGTTGCGTGTATTACTAAATTAATTTTAACATTATAATCAACCCACAAAACTTCTAGTGAATCCTTCCCCTGTGTTTTCCTTAGTACACAGACCAATGCACTGCAACTCAAAGACTTGAAGTTTTTACTGTTGTTTAAGTATTAAACTAATTTCAATGCAACGCAGGTATTTCGCAACCGTTATTTATAAAAACAATGGGGTATTGCTTTAAAATATGAAGGTACGTGACTTCACACTAACTCTACTTCTCTGTTTGCAATTCCACCTTTATTTTATTGGAGTAAGTATAACAGCATAAATATTTATTTTAAGCGTTCCATCGGAATTAGTCAACACAATAGACATGATAACATCATTTCAGTAGACCAACTAGTTATTCGTACAAAGGGTTAACATGCTCATTCAAAGGAGTTCGATGAATGGGATTGAAATATTTAGTTCAATACATTACTGGGAGTTAGAGACGTTTATATCTAGCGATGTTGCAAATCTTAAGAAGGTTACTGAGATGGCAAAGAAAGTAACGTTACTCAATGAATGAATGATTGTAATTTTAATAATTATTACACAGCTGATTGGGAAATAAATAGTACATACCTACAAAGAGTAGACAACACAAACATCAGTAAACAAAATGAATATTTATCTTAGTGGAGAAATAAAATCAAATAGTCAGGGTTTGTTTTGAGTAGGTAGGTACCCACAAATAGTTATGTGATGTTGGATCTTCAATTCAAATTCAAATGTAAGGATTGTAAACATCAGAAATATAACAGTACTATTTGGCAGAATTATTGTTTGACTCTCAATTTTCTCCGAAACCAAACATTTTTCTCATTGTACTTTCTTACGCTTTTATAGAACACAGTAGGTTAGGTTAAGTTAGTTCTATGAAAGTTTCGAAAAAAAACATGGTTTCATAGAAAATAGTGAATTGAAACAGTTGGGAATCTAATAGTGAGTTAATAACTTCATATCGGCGTATTCGTTTTTTCCGCTAAATGCTCCTTATACACAGTTATCAATTGTTTCGCAGATATTACTCCCTCAGATTCAAAAATAAATTAAAAGTTTTCTTTCTGGAGGACGTTAAAAAATAAATGACGAATAATAATAAACTTATCATTTTCTTTCTCGGAATTCAGCTCTTTCTATTCTGCTATCTTATAGTTAATGAGAGGTTAATTAACTTAATTAATTAATTGCTCATCTTAATCTGCTGACAGAATAGATATTAATCAATTAGTTACCGTAAGCGTAGTAATAATTCCCCGAATTCTCAACAAAGAACAACGCAAAGGCGCATTTTGTGTCACATTATAGGTATCACGTATACGTAAGTATAACAACGATTTAAAAAACGGTGTTTAAATTTAAAGCAAGATACTTCTTAACCAGAAATTATTGAGGATAAAGCCGAACTCCTAAGACGCTTACGAAGCTGAAACGCGAATAGCTTTAAAATTGGAGTTAAGAGTGTGTATCGGTGCAATATTACATTTCTTTGCGGTGACGGCAGGATCAAGAGCCGGCTACCGTTGCACTATTACTCTTGACCCCACAGGATATTGTCTGTCCTTCGAAATAATTTATGACCGTTCCGGTTCCGACCAAGTTATGATATCGCAAAATGCCTGTCAACCCCTGTCTATGAAGACGCTTATAGTTTTAAAAGTAATGCGTGCACTTATATAAGTAAAAAACTTAAGAAGATGACCTGTTGTAACCTATAATAACGTGTCCTTATAGATAAGTCGACATTCCATTATACGAAAAATGACTTAGGTAAGTCCCATTATCTACTCTGTGCACTACTACATACATATACAATAGATCATCTTCTTAATTACCCATACCTCTCTAAAAGGTTAAATTCCTTAATACTGCAAGAAAATTATTGGTATCTACCCGTTTTTAGTAGAAACCTTTGGCTTTTTTATTTTCTATGACCAAAATCACACTATGTATGATCCTGGTCGTACAAAATAATATAATTTGATCCGAATCAACATGGGTCGTATTAAATTAGGTTGAGTTGCGTTTTAATTATTTATTTATTGAAAAAAGTGTCGTGATAAAAAAAAGTATTTATCATTTTTTTTTTCCAAACACACATTCCACCTTTCCATGCCGCAATTGAAACGCCATAAATAATTTAATATATACTTTACACATGATGTGGCTTTACGAGAGTATTAAATGCTCGTACATGTGTATTAGGCCAAGCTAATTGGCGAAAAACTTTCCTCTTCTGTAAAAAGTTTTGCAAGTACATTTTAAGACCCTCATTTCTTTATCCGTCTTTTATTCATCTGTGGCACAAATCTGGCTGAAGGTTCTTACGCTTTGCAATTCGTAGCTGAAAGGGCTTTGTTATTGCTTTTTTCACGAAACTCGCCTAGTTCTTATAAATACGCAATACCATTAAAATACTGAGGCCTACTCAAGAAACCACTTAAGAGCCAGCACTTTTAATTAAGATTAAAAGTATAATTCAATTACTTCGACACATAAACTTGTGAAAGTCGAGTTGAGCGAGTAATCTGAGCCGAGCGATAGTAATAAATCTTTGATCCGTTTCCCCGGCCGACTTTTAACAACAAATTGATTAAAGCCCGCGAACCGTTCGATCTCCCAACCGCCGACCTTTTCCTTTGCGATACCCTAGAATAACATTTATTATCGCCTCGAAGCTCTACTCTTTCGCGTCGCGCGGTCGCGAACAAACCGCACTCAATGCTTTTACATCTCTTTCAGACGTTTTAACTTTGTGTTTGATAAGAAATGTTTTTTTCCGCAGAATATCATTGATGGTAGACACACTTTTTCATCCTTGATCAAATAAAGCTCGTATTGTTCTCAACACGTAAAATCAACACCTACTCTAAGATATAGCAATTAGCAACAGCAACACCATTAATTAAGTACTTATTATTTAGTGAAACAAATATCTTACTTACTAACAGCTGTTTGACGTTAATTAAAAAGTAGGTACCATTCATGTTTAAAGGCTCAGCTCATTTAAATCAGTAAACTCACAAATAGTAACTAATAATCTTCATTCCATTTTTTTCCCGAAATATATTTTCCTCGTAGGTTTGTACTCGTAGGTCACAATTGCCTCGCCCTCAATAAAGATTTATGCACTCCCTCCTACATCTTTTGCAAGCATATACGGATCTTTGAATGCTTATCTCGAACCTTTTATTGACTTTTTGTTTCATCCTCGAATAAACCTTTTTATCTATTTCCGTAAGTAAACGTATCGTCTTTGAAAGCCAGCATCATTTTCTACTTTGTATGCATAGTGCTACAACAAACACGTGAAAAATACTTACAAGGTGTTTTAAAAATATCCAAAATAAATATTTTTGAATTGAATTGAATAAAAGTGCGACCAAACCGCTGCTTAAAAAACGGTGACGGCACGGAACCGCAGTGACGCACCGTATGAGCACCGTTTTTATCGCATGCTTTCCACACCGCTGCTTTAAAGACGCAAACGGTGCGGAATCGCAGTGACGTGCCGTAAACGTCACGATTTTTGTTCGGTAAAGAGTACCCTTAGTGTAAGTTTTCGTTTACAAAATACGTCTCCATCGCGTTTGCGATAAAATCTCAATTTATATGGAAACACGAACAGCGCCTCTAGCGGAAAGTTTGCGTTTCAATAAAAATTGAGATTTTAACGCGAACGCGATCGAGACTAAGGGCACTGAAGTTTACAACACGTCACTGCGATTCCGTATTTTAAGCAGTGGTGTGGAGAATATGCGATAAAAACGGTGCACATACGGTGCGTCACTGCGATTCCGTGCCGTTACCGTTTCCTTTAAGCAGCGGTTTGGTTGCACCTTAATGCGATGGTTAATTTGGCTGAATACAGATCTATTTAAATATAGTCACGCTTTTGACGCAGTGCACTATCAACATAAATGAATGTATGGAAAGTGGAATTTTTTTGTCAACCACCATAAAAATTCCTAAAAACATTTACTGGATTATTTAGACGAACTAACCTAGCCTCTGGTTGAAGTATTCCAAATTCATTTCGGAACAACTTACGTATTACCAGTTACTTGGGGGTGGTAATTGGTCAGAATCTACCTCCTTGCGGTCCACCCCGGGCTTCGCACGAAGACGGCTGAAAGATTCCGACTGTTCCTGGCTAGCTGGTTTGTTCCTTATGAGCCTCTCAGCTATTCCTGCTCTATATTTTCGAAAATGAATAGTACAATGCGCTTAAAAAACGGTCCTTCTAAGGGCCTGCTGACAAGAACCTTCTGTCCAAATATTGCAAATTAACATTGTCACAGCCTAAATGTGACTATCTAGCTCGACTTGCTCACGATGACAACATTGACGTGATCACCGTCCAGGAACATCATATTGATAATTTGTAGTTTTGTTTTTTTTTGTCATTTTTTAACTATAAGCGGGAAATAAAGCCATACGAAATAAATAAAAACCGTTTACACTTGAACGAACACTTTATAATGTTATCCTATTTTTGGAAGTAGACGGGGACAACACGGCCGACGCTGACGCAACACGCAACTTCACCTCTGAAATAAAGCAGATACCTACCTAATAGCTAATGTGCCATATCTCTTACAGACGCCAAAATAAATGGCAATATGAGGTTAGTTAGGTAAGTCTAACACCCACCCGAAACATTCAGTCGTAGAACTTAATGCGAGTTCATCCTTAGAATTGGCCCACCGGGGCTCAGATACAAGGAGCAACGTGCCCTTCGGGTACGATCTAAGACCATTGTCTAGTGCTCTAGGTATTTTGTCTTATTTTACGCTGGCTGTTAACTAGGTACAAGTGCACTTAACTTCAAATCTTGACTATTAATTACACGACCATACAAATTACTCTGTGTAACAGACAGACCTGCCTATATAGGTACATTATATATATATTTTAACATCGTGCTACTTGTAAGGATAATTTATCCGAATTGGGTATACTGAAAGGTAACGTTATTGTTAATCGCGCTAGGAAATTGTTGACAAAATAAGAAAGTTTTTCACTATGGTTTGTAGGAGGTTCGTTTAGTATGACGTCGCTGTTACATTTAAAATTCAATTACGATTTAACGAAGGACAAAATTTGTTACACAGTTCTAGACACTATGTAACAAAGAAAAACTGTACAAGTCTAAGTGTACCTAAGTTGCACCAAGTTACTATAATTGCTTGTAACGAAACCAAACCAGCCGTAAAATCTCCGCGTTACTGTAAAACTTATTGACGGCTGATGTGACATTGGTGCAACTCACACTTAGCTCATATTTTATCATCACATCGAAAATTGTATAACACATAAGTACTTAATAAATTATGTAATATATGTACGATAAGTACTTAATAAATTACAACCATAAATATAATGGGTCTCAAAACAATTTTCAGTTTCACTACGCAAGACGACAAGTAGGATATAAAACTTTTCCAATTAAATCAAATACTTGTACTTATTACTTAACTTCACTCAACAACAACAACTTATTTCTTACTCAACACTTGTACTACTTTGTAGCGACCTTTGTTGTATTTTAATAACCTAACGAACAAAAAGTTGGAAAACCCCCCGACTTTGTCACTTCAAAGTTCAATATCTAAAAAACTGCTGAACCGATTTTGATAAAACAAGTCAAAGAACCATCGCTAAAAAACCTGCTTTCAAATAAAAAAAAACCGCATTCAAATCGGTCCACTTGTTTAAGAGCTACGGTGCCACAGACAGATAGACACACATTCAGATACACACAAACACACACAGACACACATAGCGGTCAAACAAAAATAACACCCCTCTTTTTGCGTCGGGGGTTAAAAAATATAATAAAGGTCACAACAGTAAAGGTTTTTTTTTATACCGGATGTGGCCTGTGATATGAGCAAATAATTAAAACATAGATCATACTCGTCAAACTAAACAACATTAGTTCAGCGACTTTTAAAAATAATTAGATTTTTAATTTTTATTACACTTTTATGTTAAGCGAAATGCTTGTTGTTTGTAGCATGACCGGCAACGTCAGTTGGGTTCTAGGATAGTCTACATTGATAGCACGATACCTCCTACGTATACTGGTACAAGTGACAAATTTCTGATTTTTAGTTTTTTGCAATTTTGTGATTAATATTTCCTTATTTACCCACCACAAAAAATTTGCACGGATATTCCTAGTAGTTTTGGAAATAAAGTGACGTATATGAATGCATCTAACACCGTTTTTGCTAATCGGTACAACGTATACTGAGGCAACCGACATGCACCACTATACGCGGCACCGATATTGTCGCGGGGCCGGGGAAGTCGAGTGTAACTGGCAGTTGCCTCAGTGTACGCGCTAGCCGTCGCTGCGTGCGGACCGTTTAAACTGTTCTACGAACACATAATTTGATAGTATATATAAAAAAAACATGTTTTGGTCTGACAATTGCGGAGGGCAAGACCACAATAGCCGTATTTCTCATAGACAGTCATGGAAACTAAATCCAATGTGAAACCTTTTCGTGATCTATTTCGCTATGATTTCTTTGGCAAATGTATGGGATGTCAACATAACATTGGTAGTACAACGGTTCCACCCCAGTACCAGTACGTGATTCAGTTTCCTCGGCTATACCTACATGTACGCGTGCTATAAATATAACATTGCAGTATTACATTGCATTCTGGTAGTTGAGCATCCCCAAAGGCGAAGGCATGCATGCTTTAATTAAAATGAGAACAGAAAATTTCAATATACCTACAGGTTGATAAAAAAAATCCTGTACTATACTGTAACCCATATTAGGGCTACTGATTACTAATACGATATAAGTGGGAAAACATCGAAATTAGAAAGTCTTCTTGCGACTCCACTTCCATGCAAAACTTTTTTTTTCGAATCACAGTATTTTTCTACTTGGATCATATTAGTAATTAGTAGCCCTAATGTGGTTTAAAGTATAGTACAGGTTTTTTAATAACCCCCTATACACATTTTTTATACACACCTAAGAAATGGTACCTGGCTATGTATATGGCGAAAACAGGAAAACCGTTCGAAGTTATAGAAGTTTCCCAAGACTCAGAAACAGACACAAAATTTAAATCTATTGTCAAGAAGACATTAATATATAAGGCGTATTATTAAACTTAATGATTATATCATGGATAGGGAAATTTGGAAATAATCCCGATCCGCATTGGCGAGTGCTTACTCCAAATAGCGAATTGAGAACTGTTTTAAATATGTAGTTGTGCTAAATACTTGTGATATATAGATATCACTAAAATATGATTGTAAATCTGTTTACAAAATATACCTAGGTTTATTGCCAGACTCTTCTCAACAGAGGTTTTTACGAACCGGTGGTAAATTTTTTGACATTCATAAGTGCTTGTTACAATCTAAATTGAATAAAGATATTTTGACTTTGACTCAATATTTCATGTCAAAGCTTGGCTTAAGCAAAGTGCTAATCAGACTCGCGCACGAAGGGTTCCATACCATCTATACAACTTCATTAGGATTAGCAAAAAAATGGCAAAAAAATACATTTGTTGTATGGGGGCCCCCTTAAATATTTATTCTGTTCTATTTTTTGTTATATATATATTATATCGACTACAGTTATACATAATCTGTGAAAATTTTAACTGTCTAACTATCATAGTTCATGAGATACAGCCTGGTGAAAGACGGACGGACAGCGAAGTAGTATATAGAAGTAGGGTTTCCGTTTATACCCTTTGGGTACGGAACCCTGAAGAGGCACAAAAAGCTAAACCGTTATGTGGATACAAATGGGTGCGATGCGATATATGTATCACATGAGGAACCTTTCACAATAAAATACGAGTACACATTTGAACAGGAATACGAATCCATTGAATGTGCTTTCATTAATTTAAAGCACTTAATACAATTACTTTTCTTAATAAAACCATTTATATTTCAAGTGAAGTTTTTTATAAAGGTAGGTATATTTCTGTATTTTGTATAGCACGTTTAAAACATTACTAGCGGTATATTGGTACAAGTGGCATGCTAATGTTAGCGTATATTGATGCAAGTGATAAAAACGTTTATAAATCAATAGATGAAGGTAAAAGAGCATCTGTTATATTGTTCATTGCAAGCCATATAAGTATTTCATCTAAAAATTCATATACAATATAAAAATATCATTAGATCAGTAATCTACGCATTACGCCGTATACTGGAGCAAGTGGTAATTAGCTCAGTATACCGCACAACTACAAGATGTAAAATACGCGTATAGTAGTGTATCTGCAATTTTCTCAAAAACTATAAAAAAATTCAAAATTCCATGAATACAGGTAGGAAGCCAATATTTTCTTTGGAACCAATGCAAAATTTTGAAAAGTTATATCATTAAATGAGAAAGTTACAGGTTTTGGAACCTTTGAACAGCTCTCCTGTAAATTTATGATTATGCACTTGTACCAGTATACTTAGGAGGTGTCGCAGTATTTAATTTGTATGAAAAACCGGCCAGGAGCACGTCGGACATGCCCGAAATAGGGCTACGGAACCTGGAACGGAATTACGAAAAAAATAACTAATATTTTTCTAAGGATTTCGTATTTTATACGGAACCTTCCAAGTTTAGGTATATTTTATACCTTAGGCTGCTATTTACTCTTAAACTACTAATAATTCTCAAGAAAACTTAGCCGTTATAGTTTTCCTTGAAAGTTTGATATACTACCTACCATCCTGTTTTTTTTTAATTTTTCCACTCACCGGTTTAGATTTTAGAGGGGGGGGGACGCTCGATTTTAATGAAAATTTGCACTTTAAAGTTGAATATTTCGAAAAAACATATCACTGAATCGAAAAATCATCTGAGCAAACCCCTAATAGTTTTAAAAGACTTATCCAATGATACTCCACACTATAGGGTTGGATGAGAAAAAAAAATCACCCCCACTTTACGTCTATGGGAGGTACCCTAAAAATTTTTTATTCTATTTTTTTATTGTACCATTTTGTCGGCAAAGTTTACATGTAAAATTACAGCTTTCTAGCATTGATAGTCCCTGAGCAAAGCCGCGGACGGGCAGACAGACAGACATGGCGAAACTATAAGGGTTTCGTTTTTGCCATTTTGGCTCCGGAACCCTAAAAAGGAAGATTCAAAGACTTCATTAGTTTTAAAAGTCGCGGAACTAATGTTTTTCAGTTTGACGAGGAGGATCTATGTTTTAATTTATTGCTCGTATTACAGGCCACACCCGGTATGTAGATCTAAAATAAAATATTGAGGAGCCACGATTATTAAAAAAATGTTTTATCAGTATTATTTCTTCATAAAGAAATTTTTATTAGTTTCTTGGAATTCAACTTTGATCACTCAAAGATGAAACAAGAGACTAGCATTTTGTACCTTACATAGAGACCCTGAGAATTATTAATTCTTGGAAAGCTGATTACGCTCAAGAGTAATTAAATAGTCTTGTGAGGCGGTTATTATTCTTGTGTTTTCGTTAAAAAGACTAGGTAGATCTTCATACAAGTGATTATAATCTATATAGCAAACACTGCAAATATGCACCATAGAAAAAAAATATCAAGAAGCAATAGGCGTCCGTATTGCTTCAGAGCTATCACCTTTAGGCAACCTTTTATAATAATAGAAAGAATTAATGAAGAATGAAAGAATTAAGGCAGGTGGCGAAATTTACAGCAAATAAATAAGATTGAGGGTGCATTTTATTTAATTTATTTTTTCAAAAACATTAAGAAAGAAAGAAAAGTATAAATTTATTTGCCAAATTTCGGCACAGCAAAAAGAAAAAAACAATACAATTAAAAATAAGAAAACCTTATTACATACTAAAAAAGAAAGAAAAAGACATTGTGCCAAAAGAAGCAAAAAGGGCCATACTCAGCGTGTTGCCACGGCAAACCGCAGCGCTGGTGTTCAGTATGACCCATTACACAGTATTACAGCTTAAAACTTATGCACTGTGTAATTTATAAGTAGGTAGTCACAGTATAAACTAAAACACACAATATAAAATGGGTAAGATAAAAAAAGGAAAATAACAATAGGTAGGAAGGTACATTAAAATCATTGCACAGTGGATAAACGTTCATTCATCCTCTCACAAACCCTCAAGCACTTAGAACACACACTCGTCCATCCACTTGCAAACACATCGCAGTCACGGACTGATACGAGAAGCGCATTGAGGCACTTCAGTGGGACACTGCGCGCCGATGGCTCTGCTAGGAGGGGTTTGACACGCGGCCACACGGCGGCCACGACGTACAAAATACGCTTTCTTGAATCTACAGAAGCACGACGACGTCTGTACACGCGTCAATGTGTGCGTAAGATACACAGGGCTGACTATCGCAAAACCCTAGTACTTAAGTATCTACTACCAATTACATTTTAGGTATAGCTTAGATGTGAAAATAAATATAATCGTTAATCTTACCTATTTATTTAAACCTACATAAAATGTGTCTGTCTGTGTATTTCAGCATTATTATTTTCAATTAAAATAGATAAAATATAACACTACAAACTTAAATGAATTATTCGGTAGGTAGTTATGTCATGTAAATAAGTATTAATCTCGATAATTTCAGAAAAAAATATTTATTTATAAAATTAAGTAGGGAGGGTACCGTTAATATTTCGAAAAATTATTGTTCCCGAAATTTAGTGCCGTGCGGCCGACATACATCGCGTTGCGCACCCGACTGCTTTCCTGCGGTTTTCCTGCAATCTGCGCTTGAGGGGTGGGGTAACTCGAACCGGTGCGGGGCGGAGCGTGGCCATTCTATCATCATCATCATCATCATCCCAGCCTATATACGTCCCACTGCTGGGCACAGGCCTCCTCTCAGAACAAGAGGGCTTGGGCCATAGTTCCCACGCGGGCCCAGTGCGGATTGGGAACTTCACACGCACCATTGAATTGCTTCGCAGGTTTGTGCAGGTTTCCTCACGATGTTTTCCTTCACCGCAAAGCTCGTGGTAAATTTCAAATGTAATTCCGCACATGAATTTCGAAAAACTCAGAGGTGCGAGCCGGGGTTTGAACCCACGACCCTCTGTTTGAGAGGCGATAGGTCAAACCACTAGGCCACCACGGCTCACTAGGCCACCACGGCTCACTAGGCCTCCAATTAGTACTATTGTATATTCTGAGGCGCGGCCTAAGATTGAACTTTGGCAATGGCGGGACGAATAGGCGCACCAGTTGCGATACCAGTTCGGGGCAACCTGAGTTTCCACTCAAGACGCCACTAGCGGTCGCATAGGTATACATATTTGCAAAGAAAAACCGTCTAACAAGGAGATAGTATCACACAGGCCGTGTTAATAACTTACACACACACCCTCTTCCCCCTTCACCGTAGCCGCGGCCGGCTAAAAATCGCTTAAGTCTTGGTTTTCATAAAACAAATTGCATAATTAGAGATGTCGCAGTAAATCTTCTCTGATTACTGTGCCGCAAAACGTTTCGTCAGATCCAAAACCGAATTTATTAAAACAATTAATAATTTCTTGCCGTGCTCGTATTTCACTACGATATCATTAGTTTAAACAAATACCTTGAAGCTTTGATTGACAAATTTTAGCCGGTACAGTAATCAGTTTAAAAGCAAATGCTTTCTTTGACCGAGATTAATGTTTCTAAATAATATACCGGGTTTTGCCTGAAACGATGGTTTTTTTCTACTATCCAGTCGTAATTAAAACGTATTGAATGCTCCGAAGCCCAAAATTTGGAGAATATTGATGTTGAAGTTAAAGTAAAAGTTTCAGTTTAATTTTTGACCACGTTAAAGAAGACAATTCACCGTTGTTTGGTGAAACTTCAATTTCGCAATTATTGGATATTCATCATCATCATCTCAGCCGTACGTACGACGTCCACTGTTGGACATAGGCTTCCCCCATATAACTACCTCCAGTTGCTTCGGATTTTATCATCGTGATAATAGTCGCCTGGCAGTGTTAACGCGGTTCGTTTTTGTTTTAATTTCAATTCATTTTGGTGTGAAAAGACTTTCTGACATATTGGTGATGAAATTTACTATCTTAGAAAATTGCATGGGTATTACAAGAAATTGACACTTTTACTGATGAGTTAGAATACCTTAATTTCAATTTATTGCTTGATTACGTACCTAAAAGTGGCATCATACACAACTTGATACCCACCAGATTGCCAATTTTTGACATGGTGACAAGTATGTCAGATTGTGTACACTAACAACGAGTATTGCAGATAGTTGTTGAAGACTCACGTTTCTCTCTCCAGGTGACTTAACATAGGTGTTCAATCCACGCCACTGTTTATAATTCCCTTTTTATATTCTTTATCTTTATCGGTCAATTTTGCACTTACTTTCAAGAAAAAGTCATACTTAATTTAGCTTTGGCAAATACTTTTTTAAGTATGAATAAGGGAGAAGAAGTTAACAAATAATCGAACAGCAATTAACCTAATATGGCCTATATAACGAGGGTCTCGTTCACGTGAAAGTTACAGCACAGGTTCCCGGGTAATTAATCTGTTTAGGATCAACCAAAACTAGGTGAAGTCCTTAGCTACGGTTAAATTTGGAATCGGGCCGGATATAATCCCGTTACTAAACCACTGCGGCAGCCGGCTGACTACCTGCCTAAATGTAAGCTGTTTCAGTGGAACCAATTACCTGTCTTCGTGTATGTGAACTTTCTGGAAAGGGAAGTAAGTCCATTACACGACGACAATGGCACAATGAAAACGAGGACGCTTAAGTAAGTACCATCTTGGAAAAATTTAGCTTTAATGCCTAGCTTTTGTATTAGAGGTCAGAATTTCGTGATTTAACCACCTACTTAAATCACGAAATTCTGACCTCTAATACAAAAGCTATATCCAGCACTTATAATTATTTAATATTTTTTTTATAATCTCACCAGCCGTTGTTTCAAAAGTGAAGTTCATTGGTGATGCAACAGTCTATTCAATCTAACTTATTCTAGATTATTTCACTAATATCCTCACGACCAACGCTCCTTGTCTTCCATTATCTAACCGATAACACTATTGATCGTAATAATACGGCATCTATCGCTACCCAATCATCATCATGCATATTTTATCTAGGCACGAGGAACGTATCTCAATAAAGCAAGCCAAGGGGATAACAAGGGGAGAGGGAGATTACCGGAAAATTGGGACGCCGACCCGGGCTTCAACAGGTTCGTTAATATGCATCGTTTTATACACACATTTATTTATTTTTCTCGCTAAACTTAAAGTTCAGTTAACTATTTCTGGAAAAAAGAGAGCTTTTATTCGCAGAGGATGAGGCAAATACATATTTTATTTAGATTATACGTTCGTTTTCGTGTTACGTTTGTATCTCTTACTAGCCTTTACACACAGCTTTAAATTGAGAATACCCTTTCATAAACTCCTATTTATTCTCCTAATATATTTTAAATGTGAAAGTTTGTATGTAGGTGTGCGTGTGTTTGTGCTAAAAGGACCGAACTGATTTAGATGAAAATTGGTATTTAGATAGCTAAGCGTCGGGAGTATCTCACAGGCTATTTTTTATCCCGATATTTCCACGGGGTAGGAATAAAATTATAAAAGCTCAAACGCTATGATTAGAGAAACGAAATTTGAAATAGGTATCTTATATGCAAACGTTCATGAAATCTACGTTTTTTTTTGGAATAAGTACCCATAGGATCCCGAGATCTTAATTCAACTATCGGATCTAATAATTTACCTGTGATAAACCACGGGTAAATTCTAGTTCTTACATATATATAATATAAGCTGATATTCATTTTAGTTTTACGTTTCCCTATCCTCAAAACTTAAAGCCCTTTAAGCTCACAAAATGATATAAATAAAAGTTATTTAATTTCCTTTACTTTAAATTAAAGTAAATTAAATAAATTTTGCTTCTAATTTAAGTTTTCCTTAATTGGCTGGTGATCCCGCGCCGGTTCATTAGGTGCGCTTGATTCGGTCGTCGGTCTCAGCGTCGTTTCAATTTTACTTGATTGCTTTGAATATAATTAGAGCAATTGCCTCAAAATACGGCCTCTGTACAATTTGCAGATTCAACTCGACGTCTTTTTAAAGTAAATCAAGGTATTAATGGTACTTTAAAAGTTCATCGCTGTTAGTTAAAGTTTAATACAAAATGTATAAAAATAATACTTTCTTGAAAGGCATCTACTAAGATGGCATTAACTGTTAAAGCGAGAACTAGTAAAATTAAACTCGAAGCAATCGCTAATTTAAAAAAATACTTTGAGGTTCAAAAACATACCAATAACTGATCGCTTTAACGTTTAATAGCTAAATAAAGAAAATAATAATAATAATTAATTTATTTCAAGAACAACATAGGTCCAAATTATTTCCAAATTATATAGTGTGTTGAAACTTGTAACGTAATATAATAAAATATAGTTTTATTTTTATTTTTTGTTATCATACCGAGTACTATATTAACACACTCTGTGAAACTTCAAGTGCCTAAATTTTACTGGTCATAATTATACTCGTGACAGGCTTAGTAATAAAGTTCTATTGGACTTTTTGGTGCGGAACCGTAATAGATTAGAATTCAAAATGCCTACTGTTATAAAAGCCTCGTTATCCAGACGCCTATTCATCACTCACAACACTCAGCTGTGCTTGAAAAGATGAATAAAGGGTGTTCAAACTGATGCCTTTCTCCGTCGCACGCCTCTGGAACGGTTCACATGACGAATGATTACTAACTTACTCCATTTACTTTTGTGAATAATTAGCACTGTGCACATGTGAGATGATACACATAAATAAACTTTGAAGCCATCAGTAAATGAACAGGTTTTAACACGTCCGTTACGTGAAAGGTGTATTACAGATGGGGAGTAAGTAATATAAGATTTTATTAGTGTTTGTTTGTTACTTAGATATTTGTATTGGCTAGAAACCAATAAAATTGAGTGATTAAGAGCTTTAATTATATCAGAAACTTTGTAAATCAACGTCATGTTGGACATATATCTCGAGCGAGCTGCAATTGGACACACAACTACTTTACAGACAGATTTTATTCTTTTCTTTTAAGTAATTGTTTTGACTCTATGACGACATTATTGCTTTCGATTTGAACAATACTCAACATTCTTATGATCAGCTACTTATACTATGTTCTTCTTTTGCTGCAAAGTGTTGTTGTTTTTCAGAATTTTGCTATAGGTATTGTTCCAGACCTGTTACCAACAGGTCAACAAGAATAGAGTTGTAAGGAATGAAATGGAATACTATAATAAGGTTTTGTTGATGACGCTGTCCAAGCCATGTGCCGCCAGCTTAACAGATGCGTTGGGTTGCGCAACGATGTTACATCTATTTCACGCGAATACAAATAAAATAATGCGAGTTGCATTACATCGCGGGGCAGCAAAACGAACAAATTACGAGTATTATTTGAAACACCGCAATGTAATGCCATGTGGATGTTTTTCTCGTTTTGTGTCAAATATGTTTACGAAGTTTCATGTTATATCACTGTGATGTATTTTTAACTATTATTGGTGTTATAATTTCATGTAATGCTTATTATATAAAATTAAATGTTTTTTGATACTTGTTTTGAAACCCACGAATTGCAGTTTTCTGACATAATGCATAACATTAGCGATTTCGTTCTTTAACTGATAAACAAGTTAATCTATCTATCTAATCTATATTCTATCTTCTACTATTTATAAAATGTTCGTAACAGTGTTTGTGACCAAACTCCTCCGAAACAGCTTGACCGATTTCAATGAAATTTTTGGTGCATATTCGTTAGATCTGAGAATAGGATGTAAACTATTTTTCATACTTCTACGCGAACTTTCGAACGACATGCAGCAATAGAATTGGACAATTACTTTTTGCTGTGTTGGTTATTATCAGGAAAAGGTTTTTGTTAAACTATATAAAAAAACTGGAACTTGAACGAAGCCGCGGGCAACAGCTAGTGCAGAATAATTTAGATAAATGCAAGGCCCAAATTTCAACAGTTCACCCACAGCGAAGCCTTTGGGGATTTGTCGCAAAGTAATTAATGACATGTGCTTATACCTCGCATGCGTACAACTTCCTCAGCGAGACAAATTGATATCGAATCATCCACTCCGTAGAGCTCTACGGCGTAGCACTGCTACGAACTTTTGTCATGTCACTTACTATCGTTTAAAAAATTAGTTTACGCAAAGTTTCTTGTCGCAGTTTTCATTCGTGAAATTGAATATATATTTTGATAAACGCTTATTGCTTCTTAACTTAAATTATTCTTATCATACCTTAAATTCGGGCTTCGCAAAGCAGTAATAAAACAGGGTTTAGCTAATAAGCGGTGCAACATTTTTAATAATACTTTTTGCTAGGCAGGCTGGATAAATGCGAGGAAAATATTATAAAAAGTTAACCAATCCTGACATTTCATTTGACGTTAAAAGTAACGTAGTACTAATTCAAAGGAATTAGTAGTGCCACGGTCGTGCTATCATAATCAACGTTTGATAGACTTTTCTTTATATATAGATGCTTTGGCTTATGCTAACCTATAATTTCTGTGTTTTTATCGGTCACTTTGAAATTTGCTTTCTTTCTTTTGAAAATTTCTGCTTGAACGCAGCTTAACTCTGTCTTATTATAAAGGGGGCATAAACAATGTAAGAAACTTATTAATTTATTTATTCATAACTCTATGGTTATTCCGGGCCGCGGCCGTCTAGACCATTTCATTAAAGTTTAACTCGACGCTGCGTAGGTATAATCGTTTGTCCGGCCCGGGTTTACTTATTTACATTCAAGAATTGGGTCACCTTTCGGTCGCTGCTAAGAAATTTAAATCTCAGATATAATGTACTTGATAAAGTAGGTGCACAAAAAATACACTTTGACCTTAATTTCTTAATTTTTGTGCCTTCAAGTACAGTCAACGTCATAAATAAGTGATCACTTTTGTACCTTGTAACTTTAACGTCATGTTCGAAAAGTCATACGAAATTGTGTAACGACTGAAAGCGACAAGGTACAGAAATGATTACTTATTTATGACGTTGACTGTACCGGCTATTACTGTGAAGTAGGTATCTAAAAAATTATATATTTTTTTTATTCGACTGGATGGCAAACGAGCAAGTGAGTCTCGTGATGGTAAGAGATCACCACCGTCCATAAATAAAGCGTTGCCAACCTAGAGGCCTAAGATGGGATACCTCAAGTGCCAGTAATTTCACCGGCGGTCTTACTCTCCACGCCGAAACACAACAGTGCAAGTACTGCTGCTTCACGACAGGATTAGCGAGCAAGATGGTGGTAGCAATCCGGGCGGACCTTGTACAAGGTCCTACCACCTGCAAATAAAGCAAGTTTAATATTATAATTAGTCTTCTCTTTGATTTAAGCACATATTTAATGATACGCAAAAAAAAGTATTGAGCAAAAATACTAATTGTTAATTATATTAGTACAGCCTTAGTAAACTTTCCTTCGTCTTTATGTCTTTAATAACTGGACATCTCTAAAAACAAAAGCGACGTCTCGACGTTATCGTTTATGGCATTCATCATTCACAACATGTATAACCCCTAATTTGGGCCGTCATAATTGAATAGAGAAAATTAATGTTTAGCGAAAGTGTTCTCATTAGTGCTAAGAAGTAGGATTATGGAGCTAACCCGGAATGTTTTCTCTCTTTGTTGATTAGTGCGTCCTTTTCCCAAGATATCAGTTAAAAAAGGAGGTAGAAAATGACGAAATAGAAAAGAAACCCTGCATTAGCTGTGATACCGGGTAATAAAGTAACATCTGCGCGAGGGACTTTGTTTACTGCGCTTTTTACCCACAAAATATGTACGGGGTTTGTGTGTGTGTTGTAAAATAGTCCAGGTGTTGCTGAGGCTTACAGTAATGTCCCTTGGCTTCCTGCATTCCATCAAATGCCTCTTTTATACACGTTGGAATGGAGGCGGTATGTGCTGTTCACTTAAGGAGTTGTAAGTGTAGTTTATGTTGGTGGTTTTCTCTAAAATGTTTGATATGGTTTTGTGTACGAGTATATACTTATTTAGAACTCGTCAGTCAATAAACAAAAAACTTTTCATTGCCATATTTAAGTTATCCCGTCTATCCGATATTTGCCTTGACCGATTTATATTATACCTACATAGACTTTGCGTGAAAAGTTGTTTAACTTTTTTTCTTCGCAGTGATCTCTTAAAACAAATAGGACAAACTTGTTCAAATTATATTTAACTGTATTTGTTCCCTAAAAAAATAAATCAAGTGAATACACTTGAATTTTTTTCGTTGATTACATCAAATACTTCACCCGTTCACCTATAACGAAAACCGGCACCAAAAAACCGGTATCGTCAAAGCGCTCAGGCGTCATTTCCGGTCGTAATGAAACAGATTACGGCGCGCACCTTTCGGGCTTCCCATAAATTTGCTTAAGCCACACGATTCGGCAGAATATATAGCCTTCTACGAGTATGATGTCACGAAGATAACTTTTATATGACTAACTACTCAAACCATTGTTCATCTTTTGAATAAAAGCAATGCCAACAAAGGTTCGGTGAATGTCACACCATGCCTCTGTTTTAATGTGAACAGTAACATACTCGTAATGCTTGACCTAGTTGTTCTGATGGAAGTTTTCCTAGAGTATGTCGAAAGGGAGGTGGGAGAGGGTCATCTTAATGAACATGTCAATCGGGGGAGTAGTTCCCTTCGTGGGATGCATCAGACGCCTTGCATTGTTTCTACTCCGACGGCCGACGCCAGACCTGACATCTTCATTATTCATGTATTAGTTTCTCTCGCCTATTAATCGAACAATTACGTTTAAGTATTTAATTACCTAAAAGGTTACTTATCGGTATCCAAAACGAAAGGTAAGAAGGTCATGGGTAGAAAGTGAAATGAAATGAAATGAAATATTTTATTTGTTAATAGTGGGTTTCAATCAAGGTCTTAGAGTTATACAGTCATAAGATCGCCACATTGTGCCAACAGACTGGCGTACAAATTTATAATTGAGTGCATTAGTTTTAATGTTATTAATTTTAATCACAGAAGCCAATAAACATAAATTACTTATCAAAGAACTCACGAACACTATAGAAACACTTTTCACTTAACCATTGCACTACTACACTTTTAAATGCCTTTATTTTCTTATCTTTAAAGACATCCGGCAGCTTATTATATATCTTAATGCACATAACATAGGTATTTTTGGATGTCAATGCCAGTTTTACGGCTGGTTTATATAATCTATATTTATATTGCGGTCTAACCTTACGCAAGTATATTTTCTCTGCGTTTAAAAATTCCTTTCATGTTCTATTTTCTCTCGTGAGGCATCTTTGATCTTTTGGCATTATTTATATCATACGAATGAAGATCAAAAATAAAATCGTGAGATTAGGTAGAAAACATAAACAAACAAGTACCTATTAGTTTGGTTACATTTTTCAAGCAATGATTCCGGGGAAAGTTACGATATGTCCTCCGAAGTGGTGAATGAAAACTGTGTAAGTATACTTTTACACAGCTCACTATGTTTAGTTCGCAGCAATTTTAAACAATATAATGGTATTCAAAGCTGGAATCAGGATGAATTTTAAGCATTAGCAAATATTGTATAGGTACGTCATCACACAAGAAAAAAAAGGACAGAAAAAATTAAACTTTTTATTCAATGAAAAGTTAATTCAGCTACTAGGCATAATATCTTGAAACTAGTTAGGGTTTTATGACACAAGTACGATGAATATTGAACCACCTATATCCTTTTGAATATCCTTTTGGCGACATACACCTATTTGCATGCTAACTGTACCAATTGAAGCTACCGAGTTGCAAATCAATCTGCTACGTCGTCGACAATATGACGCGAGGACACTACAATTTATTATTAATTAATTTAATTTATTTATTTAGCTGTTTTCATTTTCTCTAATAACTCTTTGCTTGTACAAGTATTATTAATGTTTAAGCATATTGCAATTTTTTTACTTTCTTCCTAGCTATGATCTTCTTTTCAAAAGCGCTGGCACTGGCCATATAATCCATTTAATACAAAAAAAATCGATTTAAATACGAAACATAAAACATCTTCACCGCTTACTTAATAATAAATACAGAATACCTAAATGTTTCAATTTTTGTTTTGATAGGTATATTAATGAAAAACAAGATCATCGTTCAATGCGCACACAATAAAAGGGTGCGTATTCTGCTAAAGAAAAGATAAATTTACGATCGTATCTACATAGGTAGTTATGTAGGTAGATCGTTGTAGGTACACATTCTACTCTGACCATTATACTTAACTCTAAAGGTTCTCAAAAACCGGTTCAAGTTCATCTTTTTACGGAATATTATCTCGAATTTAAGCATAATTACTAGCTATCATACCTATACACGAGAACATGTTGGCTAAATAAACAAAATTGTACTTTTGCCCTGTCAGGGAATGCTCAGCCGCTCAGCTCAGACCGACGAAAATGTAATTTCATAATCCTCCTTATCTTGCATGAGAGGTAACCTTTCAGCAGAGCTTCAAATTTTGTAAATCAGATGATACAGTCTCAGATTATAGCATAAACCAGAAACAGTGTGTAAGATTATTAAATAAGTAAGCCTCAAAATATTCATAGCCTCAAAGAGATTAATCACATTTTAACATCCAGTCCTTCACAGTGTATGTAGAACTATTTATATGGTAGTTTAGGCACTAGATCTGATTTCCGTCATCCGATTTCACCATACAAATAGTTCTAAAATTACTCCGGAAAGTATCTTAACGAATTCGGATCGTTGTAGTGCGATACCGCTAGTTCTTAAATGCGTCCCTAATTCGAAATACGACATAATAATAATATTCCCATATTCTCAATGTCTTGATTTTATTGCAAGTTGCAACTCGCAACAACTGGGACTAGAAAAAGACCGAAGCACTTTTCGCTTTCATTGTGGATGCGAATGCGACTTCTGGTTTACTTCATATTCTAAGGATACAGTCCCAAAAAATGAAATAATTAAGTTTTGAAATTATTTTTATCGGGAATTAAAGCACACGTACAGCCGAAAAAATTTAATCATGACCCAGGGTGGAACCTTTTAATAATCAATTTCACTATGATTTCCTTGACAAAAGTATGAGATGTCAACATGACATTAGTAGCACAAAGGTTCCACCCTGGGTCATTCAATTTGTTTGACTGTACACAACGTTAATTAGTTGAGAGCTTCTGCGCTTATGTGGATATTGATAAAAAAGCCTATTTTTGAATTGTAACGCCAAATCATTAAAGATAAAGATTAATTATTCCGATTCCAGTCTTTCTTTGCGTTTATATAAATGTACCGGCATCAACTAGCATATTTACGACACATAATTTCAATCATCTTTCCTTCCTTCCTTCACCTCGTCTTTATATTCGTGTTAACAATGTCATTGTAATCATAATAAAATTTTAAATTGGTTTTGAAAGTGAAATTACCTTTTAGGATATCCCGATGTTTTCATTTACAGCAGCCGCAAGGGTGTGGAAAAGCCGTAATTATTCAGTGCTCACACTGCGTGTTGGTTTTCTTTGGGCTGGGTGTACACTGCGATAGTTAGAATATTATCTTTCAATTACAATTTGTCGCAGAATGAAAAATAAAAAAAACTATTTTACTCCAAGTTTAGGTTTTCATTTTCATGTTTAAGATTTAGCGTGTGAAGCAGGTCAAAGCACATACTTTAACCTATTCATTGCCGAGCGCCAGATTACGTACTATGCCGCGATGCCGACGCTTCTGCAGAACAGACGCCCATCGGCGTCAGCGGCATTACTTGAGGGTCCACCAAGACGCATCAACGGCGCATCATCAGGGTGTCAACGGCACTGAATGGGTTAAGGGCTACTTCGCCATTCTCAGTAACTTATAATGTCAGGGTATTGAATTTCTGTAAAATAAATAAAATTAGTAGTAGACTACCGACACGGAGTTTTGTTATACCAACATACTTATCTATCGATAGTGGTGGTTAAATGAATGGCTTATGACTTATGAGGTCATCATCATCATCATCATGTCAGCCGAAAGACGTCCACTGCTGGACATAGGCCTCCCCCAAGGCTCTCCACTCAGACCGTTCTGTGCTTTCCGCATCCACCTAACCTAACCTAACCTAACCTAACCAAGTCGTCGCTCCGTCTTGTTGGAGGCCTACCGACAGCTAGTCTCCCGGTCCGCGGACGCCATTCGAGAACCTTCTGACCCCATCGGCCATCAGTCCTGCGAGCAATGTGCCCCGCCCACTGCCACTTTAGTTTCGCAATTCTTCGGGCTGAGGTATTCTATGTAAAATAGCGTGCTAGGTGGCAATGCGTCTACATTTCTTTGGTTTCCGGGTGTCAAAAGTGGGTAGTGCTCGTTTATCATCAGATATATCACTAAATAGTTTGCCACCGTCATCATCATCATCATCATCTCAGCTTATATACGTCTCATTGCAGAGAGCAGGCCTCCTCTTAGAATAAGAAGGGCTCAGTGAGAGTCGGCAACAATACAATACTTTATTGCACACCACAAATCAGTAACACAGAATTCTGGGTAGACAATAGGCGGTCTTATCGCTTAAAAGCCATCTCTTCTAGACAACTATTTCAAACAGGAACTTATAATTATGTAAAAATAGGTGGCGGAAACAAAAACACAGGAGAAACAAAAAATCAAAAATATCAACTTCACACACACCATTAAATGTCTTCGCAGATGTGAGCAGGTTTGCCATCATTATTACCTAACAAAAATCACATAATTTCCACACCTGACCCAGGGGACGAGTCAACGCTCATCTCTGTTCAAATCAGAAAAAATAGTATGTTTTTTCATTATTTGTTGTGCATAAAATGTAAACGTGCCTTTACGAGAATATTCCCAAAGCTTTTAATTAACTCGGCAATTTGTCGCAGTCGCCGCGGAGCGACTGTATACACTCGTTACGGGAATTTGATGCCAAATGGACGTAAATTCACCAATGTTACCAAATGGCGAACCGGAAAATTAATCGGATGTTACACCAAATTTTCTTTGCTTGAGGTAATTAAATAATCAACCTCATATTTGAGGGCAATTGGCCGAAGTTTTTAATCTTGGACTACAATATCGGTAAAAAATAGTACCTACATCAAATTCTCCTTCTAGCATTTTCAATCAATGACCGTTAGTGTATTATCGAAAATACAAACTGAGACATGGATGCACAGAAAAACCAGAAAAAGAGACCAGTAGTACCAGAGTATTTTCGATATGATTTCACGGGATACCCGTAAAAGTAAATTTGGAGTTGAAATAAAAAATACAAAAAGACTCCTAAAAATCAATCATAATCGTTAGTGTATTTCCTTTGCCGCCCGTCGCCTATTACTTTGCCAATCTACCTTATATGACTATGCTATAAAAAATGACCTTAAATCGCAATGATCGCAAATCTTTACTCGCAACATCAAACTCCTTTTTTTTTCATTTTTTAAATCAAAAGAGATTGTAGTGTACACAGGAATGTATAGTTATGTATAACGGGGCATCACCGAGATATCATAACTTACAGTGCCTCCCGCGCAGCAGGGTCACACACAGGCGGCAGCGGGTTTCGTGTAAAAGTACAGTGCAGTGCGTACCACGTCACGGTGTCGTTGTGAGTGCTATATACACCAAACATACCGCGGTTTAGTTTTAGTTTTTTTCTCTCTGTATTATGTAACATTTTCCTCGTACGGGGCCTGTAAGAATAATGGAGGGTTTCTTTTTCTTTTGTGAGGGGGGGGGCTGCTGTAGTGTACACAGGAATGTATAGTTATGTATACAGCGGGGCATCGCCGAGATATCATAACTATACAGGCCGACACGCCAGTGCTTCCTCGCCGGTTAGGGCATGCTAACGTGTCTCGCCAATAAATAACCAAGTGAATTAATCTCAGCCTTTTGACTACATAGCCGCAGATATATTTCCCCTAAAAGATTATAACAAAATGTAGGAATTTATTATATTATAATACACTCGGCATAAAGCCATTTTATTAAAAGTACTTACAAAGATATTGTGATAAAATTATAGCTTGATATGATTTATGGGTGTAATATAAGCGTTCATAGAAGTCCGAGGTCCAGGGATAAGATACATAAAATACCTACTAGTTTATTTACTTCTGGAAGGTGGCATTAGCTCCCAGTGACCCTCTGCATGTGATAGGACAAGGTCACCGCTCCCAGCGTGCACCGTTTTCTGAAATAAAATAAATCGGTATTTTGAAATTTGTGATTCCGACTTCCGGAATTTTATTTTTCGTGTTTACATATAAATGTACCGTGTGCAAACCTTTTATTATTTTATTTTAACAAGGTAGATTACAAGGTCTATGAATTAGGTTGAGCGTTGGCAGAAGCTAGACATTTTTATAGTCAGACACGTTTTTTGTGATTAACTTCGGTTTAGTTCGTTACTAATTAGACCCTGATTCGTGTAACAAAACCACAGGCTGTAAACAACAGAGCAGAAGAGTATGAATCTGGATTACAATAATGATAATAATTTGTAATGAATTTAACAGATATTAAAATGTCTTTTTAGGGTTCCGTATCCAAACGGTAAAAACGAAAACCCTATTACTAAGACTTCACTGTCCGTCCGTCTGTCACCAGGCTGTATCCCATGAACAGTGATAGTTAGAAAGTTGAAACTTTCACAGATTATGTATAACTGTGGCCGCTATAACAACAAATACTACCCCATACAATAACGTGACTTTTGTGCCGTTTTTGCTGAAATGAAAATGAATGTTGTATAAATAGATGGTACGGAACTCTTCGTGCGTGAGTCCGATTCACACTTGGCTGGTTTTTAGGATTTGTTAAAATGTAATAAGCTCAGTTCTTGGACTTACTCGTGACCACGGCCGCTGTAATGTGGTCGAAACGTCGAGGTAACTATTACTCCTGTGTGTTAGCGTAATAAGTCCCGTTAGTGGTATTTTGACTATCGCTGTTGCGTCTTTTTTACAAATAACCTTCCTTCGGACATTCGAGTAAAAGAACTTTCTCACAATAATTAAGTCGATGAAATCCTCTATCAAGAGCGCGATGACACTACGACTTGTTCTATGAAAAGGTTCCACAGTGAGTCATGATTCAGTTGGTATGACAGTTCCATTCTACTAGTATCCTACTATTAGATACGAGTACTATACATCCGAACTAAGCACAATTGGATTTTTTATTTTATTTGGGGCATCGGCAGCATGTTTATTTTTATTTTTTCGTTATAGCCAGGACAAAGGTGGTTATGAAATAAACTTTCAAAAAAAAGGCGAACAAGGAAGAAGACGCGCGTAACACCTAATTAACTATTTAATTAAATTTATCCAAGTAATGTGTTCTATTTCGGTTTTGTAGTTATTAAGTGCCGCCATTATTGAGAGCACGCGCTGCTGTTATTAATTCTGAGCACTACCTACAAAGTGCATCGGAGGGAGCGCCGAAGATTAAAGCAGATTATACACTACTACAGTCTGCTCAGTGCAAACAAAGGCACAATGACTCAGGCATCGCATACATAGGTACAAGCCACGTACAAGCCAACAAGCGTTTTGTATGTGATTTCGTTTTAAAAGGCTTGAATATAGCCGAACTATAAAACAACATTTATTTTTATTTATTGTATATAGTTAGGGTATTTGGGGTTTACATATTTTGCTCTATTTGTCGATCCTTGTTTTTTTGATTGCTCTTCTCTACTACTCAAAGGTTGACTGGCAGAGATCCCTGCAGAGAAAAGTCCGCCTTTGTACTTAACTCTTTACTTTTTTTTATGTAACCATTTTGTTTTTCCTTTTTGTACAATAAAGAGTATAAACAAACGAACAAACATTTAAAAGCACTAACACATTTTTTTTAGTACCAACTTAGGGTAAAGTTTCTTTGGGTGAAGTTTATTTGTTTATTTTGATTTGTTTATTGTTTGGGTTCTAATCCTGCCGTGAAGCAGCAGTGCTTGCACTGTTCTGTTTCGGCGTGGAGAGTAAGACAGCCGGTGAAATTACTGGCACTTGAGGTATCCCATCTTAGGCCTCTAGGTTGGCAACGCATCTGAAATACCCCTGGTGTTGCAGATGTTTATGGGCGGTGGTGATCTACAATAATTCTTTACAATAATTTTCGGTACAATGTACTACAGAGAATACCGTACTTCATGGACTGGTACCGCCCACTTAGTGATTTCCCATTCGTAATGAATGACCATAGACTATAAAAACCGTTTTGAAGTAAATCGATTTTATAAATAAAACATACATTTAAAATTATTGTGATTATATGTTATATCAAAATCATTTAAAAATAATAAATACATTAATATGCCTTTAGGGATTAAAATGTTAAAACAACTAAAACAGGCACTAATACTATTTTTAATTATACCTACCACGACGGGCGTCTCGTTGTGAGTGGCAACAAACGGGCGTCGCTGCCGCATCCAGTTTTGCCGCTTCATAATTGTCAAAATTACTAAATTACCGTCGGAAGTGATAAACATATTAAATTAACATAAATGGTTTATTTTAATATGTAAGATGATGTAACTTAAACACCTGTGAATATTTATAAAACAATGCAAAATGTTGAGCAAAAATAAAATATGAATGTGTTAAAAATGTGTTTAAATCGATTAAAACTTCTTCATGCATAAAATCGATTGTTAAAAGAAATCGAATCAGTAACGCATCAGGGCATCTCTATTTTAATTAGTACTCGAGCTGTCAAAAGTTAAATAAACGATTGGAACAATTATAATGAGAATCCTTCTACCCGTGATCATGAGTATATCGCCTATTGCAAGGCCGGCAATGCGCCCGCAGTCCTAATAATGCTGTAGGTGTCCATGGGCGGCGGTGATCACTTACCATCAGGTGACCCGCCCGCTCGTTTGCCAGCTGTTCGATAAAAAAAATCATGCTGAATGCAACTGCGTCGTAATATCGGAAGCTCATTAAAAGTAGTCGCGGTCTACAACCCGTAAAAAATATACCAATCAAGAGACCATTACGAGTATATTCAAAAATAATATAATATGGATATACATAAGTTACACGGCCGTGTTTGGGTCACTGAAGTGTATATATATATGTTTACTAAATTAAGACAATCGATCAGTAGATTCGAAGCAAATTAGCTGTGATAGAGAAAGACTCTAGTGATCCCATACAGGTTTTATGTTGTTCGTGTTGGTATACTAAACCTGCAAAAGAACTCTTTCTATTAGTAATCGTCAAAAATAAGAAATCTCCCTCCTGCTTTGAACTCTGTTAAAAATACTATTTACTATTTATCACAAGTGATCGTCATAGTTAATTTTTAAATAGGACTTAAAAATAAAATATACTATTTTAAAATAACAAGTACAAAATAAAAATGTCGTTTAGAAAGTAAACAACAGGGTATAACGGATTTTATGAATTAAATTCGGGTTTTGTTCCGCGTACCTTGATTTTAGAGCAGCTCGATATTTCGGCACAGTTGTATGCGCCATGATCACGAGACGACTCATCATCTCTCGTAATTTATTCGGTCATTAGTAATGACCGTGGTAGTCTAAAATATTGTAGGGTATAACGGGTTGTAATTGCAATTTAACAGTTATCCAAAGGAACTGGCCTGAAGAGGGCTAAGCTCATTATAACGTCCTGGGTTCTCAACGGAAGGGTCGACGAAGCTTCAGCATTATCAAGATGAATGTGGTCATAAATCGCTCATGTCTGCCTCGAGTAACTGTTATTATTATTATTATACGAGACCGTATTTCCAGGAACTTTTTTGTCGGGAGCCGGGGAATATTGATACGGATGTGAAGAAGATAAGCGTGGTTATTCAGAGAAGAATGGAGAAATAATAGGTGAAACGTATCGATGTCGGTATGAACTAACAGACGTTATGTAAAATCTGGTTTACTAAATTATCAATAAATAGCTAGTTCTACTTATTACCATACTTTTTACGAATTTAAATTTAAACAAAGTAAACTTTTCACGCTTGTTGTACAGTTTCAATAAAGCTGTGCGGCAAAAAGTAGTACCTAGTGACGAAAACCTTCAATGTTTTTTCGATAAAACAGACTTATGTTACCTATGTATGACAAAATCATCAAAGCCTCAAAGACCATCTTAAAAACAAGTTGAGTCGGATTTTTGCGACGCAAAGGCCAAACAAAAGAATGGAATTTCAAAATTACCATGGAAACAAAAAGCCTGTGATGAGATTTTTCGAACTTTCTCTCATTACTGAATATTATGTGTCGCGGCCCGGAGTTGTTAAGAAGTGCTGGACATTTTCCGAGGTTCTTTTTATAGAATTAAATTGTTTCAGTCAACTGGAACCTGCACGGCACCTTTCGGGTGACGAAACAAATCTTTGTTCAAGAGTAATTATAATCTTTGGAGCACTTTAATGAACCAGCCCTTCACGAATAATCCCGTAGTCGTTGCGGGAGTTCAATCTCCTTAAAAATATTTCACACTTGGGCGTCGACTGTTCGTCATGTTCAATCTAGTAAAACAATGTTGTGAAAAGTTGTTAATACAAATGTATTTCGACTAAACTTCACTAGAGGGCCGTCCATAAATTATGACACACTTTTAGGGAGGGTAGGGTTGCTCTCATTGTTTGTGACACACGAAGAAAATAATTGCTAATTTCATAGCACGTGCGACAAGGAGGGGGCTCTAAAAACGATCAAAATTGGTATAAGTATGATGTTATTATTTTTATGAACAGCCCCAATTAGATAATACCTACAAAATTACTTTTAAATAGTATTATTGTAAGCCAAATACCATTTACGGTTTCACTACTCAAATATATGTACCAAAAAACGGCATGGAAAAATTAAAATTATATAATTAAAAATTTTAACTGCGATTTTTATATTTAAAAAAAATATCACTAATAATTTAACTGGACATTGATCAGACACGGCAAGTATCAACTACAACTATATAATTTTAAGGGTTATTAAGTTAAGTTACCGTCACTCCAACACCTTGAATCAAGATAATATCCGCGTCATCTCCGTTTCACTTCGCGAAGTGGATCAGTTTCCAACAACCCGCAATGATTGCTCCAGTGATACCTCTCCTACGAGACTGTGCTACTGGCTGTACACAAAAACCCAATTGTATTTGAAAGAAAAAAACGGAAATGGAACTCAACTGTCATGCGTGAATCAGTATTTAACTCCCAATTGGTTGGTACTGTGAGCTCATCAGAAGGGCAGAAGATACCAAGATAACATAAACCGCAATCACCTAGGTATGAAAAAGTAATTTAAATGACAAATTTATACGAGTAGTATAAGGGGAGCTATGTCATACGAAAAATTAATTGATTATAATTGTTGTATTATAATTGTATGTATTATACCAAACAATTCGGAAATGGAGAGCGAGACATGTGTGTAGGACCCATGACGTTGGATGACATCACCGAAGTAAGTAATACATTTATTCAACACATAGGAAAATCCAACATCATGTATATCCAACAGTGATAGTCCTATGGCTGATATGATGATGATGATGACTTAGAAAACCTTGAAAGTTCTTTAAAGAGGCTCAGAGTTATGGTGAGCGCTATGCTCGAGTTTCTTTGCGCGATAAATTAACTAAAGCCACCACCAACATAACGCGAAGAATATGTAAGAAGGAGGGCGACATCGCTCATACTCGTAGAACATATAACGGTTGGGGGAGAAAAGTTCTCGAGTAGCAACCATGAACGTCAAGGAAAAGCATTGGCAGGCCTCCCGCAAGGTTGCTGGTAACCGGTGGATGCAAATAACGAGTTGTTATTCATTGTGGCGTTTTAAGGAGTATTTGTACAACATTGGACGACGTCCGACTGATAATGCTGATGACGAGTTAAAAAAAGTTAGCGAAAGCATTCAAGTACTCGCAGGTACCCTTTGATACCGAGCGATTGCATTCAGAGTTAAATAAACACGCTGTTTGTTGCTAGGCAACAAAAACAATTGAAAGCTTATACCCATCTTCATAATGAAAGATGCCTTTGATACTTTACATTTTTACTTTGACTTCAAATTGAATTATTTTATTACAGAATTCTAAAAAATAAAGCTTTCGTGATAGGGGCGTGCAAAACACTACAAGATTGAACAGCTGATTATGGTTAAATGTTGAAACATGTCAATAATTATTTTACAGCCTACACTTTACGTGCTTGATAACCATATGATGACCATAATGTGTTCTGTTCAAACTATGCGCCTTAAATATACAATCACGCCTAGCAACCATCATACCACACCCGTAATAAAATCTTTATAAACCCAAATATAGCTACAGTCTAAAACATTTGCCCATCGGGTCAGTACGGGGATAATACGTTTAATCCATCCGTACTAATTACTTTCGGATCCAATGTCGCAAACAGTTACCATTACGATGGTGATTAATTGGCCAGCAGCATACTTAATCCGCGGAAGGGAGCCATGATGTATTTATTGGTGTAAAACTATTTTAATAGGCACTACCCCATTGCTAACTTAACAAATCCTGACGCTATGAACGGTTTGCATTACAGGTCTCATAAATTACAGGTAGACATTTCAATGTCACAACGTGATTGTGAAATAGTACCTACTTAAAATATATACCAAAATACGCTCGAAAAACAAAACGTACTGAAATATTGAGACTCTGTACGATGTAATACTTTTATTCTACTTCATCACCATCATCAGCCGGAAGACGCCCACTGCTGAACAAAGGCCTCCCCCTTAGAACGCCACAACGACAACTCGCCACTTGCATCCACCGGTTACCCGCAATTCTCACGAATTTATTCTACTTAATTCGAAATAGGTAATCAACATGAGACATTATCACACACGACGTATCGGTTCTAAGATTTTTTCCCGGTTTTCTTTTTATATTTCCCATGAATAGCAGATGCAGATGAGTACAGCTTCTACCAATATTTTGTTTTAAACGTATTTTTTAGTTAGAATGCATTTACTGCAATTATTGAAACTAAACTGTACAATTAACAAAACTTTAATTTACTTTAGCAATTTCCGAAATTCAGCAAACATTGTATTGACACATTAATCGTAAATATTAATTTGACGTCAGTAAACTTTGGTAGCAATTAGAGCGAAACAACAACTTGTCGGGTCAGCTGGGGTTGGCAGCTTGCTGTTTGAGGCCAATACCCGTTTATTACTGTTAAAACATACATTATTTATCGTATCTTATATACCATAGGTAAATTGGTTAAGTTGAAAGAACAATTAACAAATGATGATGATGATGAAGTTTGTTAATCGCCGGCTAAGTCGGCGCTCTATATTTTATTAGCATCCCTTTTCGACATACCCTAAGCTAAGTCTCAAAGAAATTTAACTTACTCCAATAAGGATTTATTTCTGTGGTAGTGGTAAAGCAACGATTTTGGTTGAGTACCTACTTTTAGTTATTTTCGTGATTTTTTGAAGTCAAAGTCCGTCTCCTGCTGAATGAAGACTCTTTTCATACTTCATGTTACACTACAACTTCATTCTTGGCTTCCCTGATCTAGCTACTGCCAAACAGCTTTTTAAACGTCTTTTTATGGATAAAGGATGCAGGGTAAAACGTTACTTTACAAACGTTACCGGGGCAACAAATTTACACACTCGTATTAATGAGTTTTTTTGAGATAACGATAACGATGTCCGATGATCACAAAAAGGTCACAAGGAAATGTCACGAAGAGCAATAAAAATCTGAAACGAAATATATTCCAAAAAGAGACTCTCAACACGGATTATCGGTAGGTAAGACTTTTCCATTGAGTCATTTATTTTACAGATTGTTCGGGCGTAGATATGTAATTAATTCTACCGGTAAGATTACACGGTAACAAAGTGCAGTTCTTAAAGGGGATCTTCTGCGCACTTGGCTGATTGAATGCGCTGCTATACCTAAGAGTAGGTTAAAAATAGCTTCACGGCAAACATGCCCGTAAAGGATAGGTAGAGAAAAAGCTTTCCGCACCTAAACCGATTATGTCACAGAGCGTTAAGTGTTAATGTAGGTTAACACTGAGAGTAAACTAAAATAGAGCTAAGGCCAAACTTTTTTTACCTTATTAAAGCAAGTTATATCTACAAAGGTAACACAAAAGTGATATTACTTATACTGTTTACCCGTTGTTGTACTGATCAGGCATTTTTATATCAAAATAATAATAGCCACGTATTAGAATTAACAAATATAAGAAGCAAATTACAAAAATATTGAACAGAATTTTGTGAATCTAAAAATAAAATAGTCTTAATTGAAATATTTAAAATCTGAAACAATCAAGTATAAACAAACATTGGAATAAAGAACCTCCTTCTTTTTTGAAGTCGGTTAAAAAGGAATAAATTGTACATACATAACATAGTTAGTAAAAATATGCCGTAACGGCGGTAAGTAACGGTAATAACTTATCTCCGTGTCACCTACATCAAAAGTTGATTTGAAAGAACAATTGTTGTTGTTTCTTTAAAAAAATATGGCTCTGTCCATCGGAGGACAATTTTGCCAGTGTCTAGTAGTTTTTGCCGTTGTACGGTATAAAAATTCTAGAAAACGAAATATAAGAGGTAATGGTGGAAGAACGATGACAGCGCGACCCGAAAGAACAATTACTATTGTATTTTTCACCTATGATGAGTTCTGTGCCATTTGAACATTTTCCGAATTACGCATATTATGATCGCAAAATATTTTTAAGAACAATTTATATTTCGAAGCAAAATAATCGAAAGAAAATTAAAACTGTGCTTTTTAAAAATATAAAGCAATATTAGTGTCCATTAAATAGACTCCATCGAATGGGATAGAAAAAAATACTTATTTTTTAAATGACGCAATGTGTGAAACGGAACAGAGTAGTGACGTGACTTCATTCATTGTTCGATAACAGTGAACACTAACAGCCTTATTCATAAAAAATCCTTAATTGAGGTTTGATCGGTCTGTTACTTAGCAGGACTGATTAAGCTTGTTAGACGGTTGTCAAGAAGTATGATTCATAAACGCTTGCTAGCAGTCTGCTAGTTGTTGAGCTGCTGATAGACGGATTAGACGCGTTATGTTGGCAATATTGACAAATCAAAGACAAAAAATGGCCTCATCGATAATTTAAAAAAAAATACAGCAGTGACAGCAAATTAGCAGGAAAAAAAAAGCGAGATGTTTGTTTTCCCGCCATTTCCGATCCACATGTTTATGTTTAAGTGCAAAAAGCCGTAATTATGTTAATCATCCTAATTTTATTTTTCTCATATTTATTGTTAGTAAAGTAGTAAAGTAGCAGTAATTTTAGAGGATTTTTAAATACAATTTCCTGAAAATAAATTTTCCAGGTTTTTTTTTAATCTTTGCGTAACTTCACCCTTCACTAAAAATATCTTCGGTGTGGTTTTTTTCTCTTGTCAAAGTCAGCTGTTCAAACTTGTGGCGGCCATTTTGTGACTTAGCAGAGAGATAAAGGAGGGTCTACGGTCTTCTAACTTTAGCAGAGCCTTGATCGACTGATTAGCGCTTATGAATCACGTTTTTTTAGCATCGGGCCTTCAAGGAGCTTTCAAGGAGGCTCTAACTTTTTATGAATAAGGCTGTAAGATATTTTAATTTTTTTAAATATAGTTAATGCAACTTCTCCAAAAATAGGCACTAATAACTCTTAGAAAACTCGATAGTTCACTCGATAAATGGTACACCTCTAAAACTGTCAAACTCGAAGCGTCACAGAACTCATCATAGGTGAAATAGTAGATTGATAACCAAGGGTGGAAAGTGACACATTTCACCGTGAGAGCGCCAATAGTTCGAGGGGAAATGGGTAATTTCACCCGAGTTAGACACTCTACTTTTCATTTCGACTGTGAGGAAAGTAAAATACTGAAAAAATGAGAATAATAATAAATTGAATTTACTTATATCCAACCACCAACGGTACCTTTTCGACCATGCCACATTTCCACGGCCGACTATATAAAGAAATCGAGTTGGTCACGACCGAGGAGATTATATACAAAACTAGAGGTTGAACGCCGCACGAAGAAGTTTGACCTTTACTACTTATTTATATATTCCATCTCTTTCTTAACTTAACTAAAGAAAGAGATGGAATATGTTCGTGACGTAATAAAGATCAAATTTCTTGTTTCAAATGGAAGTTCGGCGTTCAACCTTTAGTGTTGTATATAAGCTCCTTGGTCACGACGTGCATCTAGATGGCCGCGGAAACGTGAAAAAAAGTGTCATTGACGTAACTCAATTCTCTTCGACTCCGTGGCTAATCGAAAAAAATTTAAAAAATTACTTTCCACCCTAGAGATGAAAACGCAATTTTCCACCCGGCTATCTACCCATGAAAATTAAACTTTCCGAACATGAGAGATAATAAATTTTTATAGCACTACGAGTAAGCCAAAATTTAATAGTATTGAAAGTATGAGTTTCGCTAGTTAAATGGCGGTAAAATGGAAGAATAAGTACCCACGGGGCGTGCCAGTCCGGATCCGAACCCAAACAATAGATCCACGCAAGCACAGGAAACGCCATTACCACAAGAATTAACCACATTCGCTGGACCAATAGTTTCATATCATGCTTTTTGATTAATATTTACAACGTAGCGGAATGATGTAAATGGTGTGTTAAATAGAAAATGCCCGGTGAAATTGAGAGTACCTAATGGGTCTTAAATTCTACCTTTCTAAGCTTATTTGTAACCGACTTCAAAAAAGGAGGAGGTTCTATGTTCCAATGTTTGCATTTTTTTTTTCTTAATTTATGTATGTTCACCGATTACTCAGTCAATTGTGGACCGATTTTCAATTCTTTTTTTATTCGAAAGAGTACTCTTCTGAGGTGGTCCCATTGTCACCAAGTCAAGATCTGATGATGGGATCCTGGGGAAATCGAGGGCAAACCTCTAAATTTATAGCCACACCTATGACGATTTTGGCATTTTGAGCATTAAGACAAGCATTTACATTCAGAAAGTATCACTTGGTAAACTGGCCCTGATGAAGAAGACCGTAGATGGCCAATGAAACTCGTCAAAGCTAAGTAATGCTCGCGCGTCTATAAACGATCATGATTACTAAAACTAGATAAGCGACTAAGAAGAAGCTTTAAGTTAATGATTCTTTCGAACTGATCTGATGCTGTAGCCGGAAGGTAGGCAACGGAACTTTGTTATAAAACAACGTAACTAAGCTGTGTTTGGGCTTAATGGAATCGTTGTGAGATGTACTTTGGCTACAAATCACTAAAAAGTGAGAAATTAAGAAAATGTTTGACAAAAAAGGAAAACCGACTCCAAAAAAATAAAAAAATACCAAAAAATGGAACCGACTACAAAACTAGAAAATCTTTTTCTAGGTAGGTACCTACTAGCTCGAAGTCGATGACTCAGCACGACCCAGCAGGAGTGATTGAAACCCATAGTTGTAGGTGAGGTAGGCGACTATTGTTCCACTCCTGCTGGCTCTGTCTGAGGCACCGACTTCAAGCTAGTATGTACCTACCTAGAAAAATATTTTCAAGAGTTTTGTAGTCAGTTCCATTTTTTGTTATTTTTAACCCTCGATACAAAAAGAGGTTATATGTTAGAGGTTATATGTGTGAACGCTGTGTATGTGTGTGCTTAAATATTATTAAAAAACATTTTGATCTGGTTTTTAATCGAAAGTTCGCTTAATTAAAATGGTTCTTACCTAAGTTTAATTATTATTGAATTAGCCGTTTTTGAGATATTGCAAATTTTAACTTTTCTAATTAGTTATGGGGAAAGCCTATGTCCAGCAGTGGACGTCCTACGGCTGATATGATGATGGTAATGTTAATAAAGTATTTGATAGGGAAACTTTTTTTTCATTAATAACATTTCGATGTTCATACCAACAAATGTAATTCGTGAAAGAAAGAAGTGAAAATGGTTTATCCATTTAAATGTATTGCAGCGAATTACACAAAAGAAAATCTTTACAATCCGTGAATCAAAGTCCTTTCATTTAGTGGAAAAAGAGATTTACCTGCCTACAGCGAATTGCGTTGAAGGTACGACAGTGCTATTTATTATTCGTATGATATAATAAAACTAGAGCAGGAGGAAATGAATATATAATAATTCTCTGACGCAACCTGCCCGCAGGTTCTCATATAAATTCGGACCCTCCTTAATTTCGCTGATATAAATCTATGTGGTGTATCTTGCTCGTACATGATTTTATTTATTCTACCGTTAGAAGTAAATAATATTTTATGACCTTTAAAAAAGTTTGTCTCCAGGAGTGGGGTGTATCTAAATAGAATAAGAGTAGATATTAATCTGTCAAATTCGGCACGACAAGAAAAATACAATAAAACTGAATATATACTCTGAAGATGAGCTCTGGTTGAGTTCGAAACGCGTCAGTGTAGTGTGGTGGTGGTGATAGATGGGTTTGTGTGATTTGTGTGTGTTCTTACATTGTGGAGGTGGAGGAACTGCATGAACGCGCATATTTTGCATAAGCTTAGCTATCGTAAGGTCGCGGGTGAGCAAGGAAATTATTTTAGTTCATTGATATGGATCTCCGCAAAGTAACGCCTGATTTAATAAATTATTGAAAATATAGGACACTGAATTGACATCTACTCCACAAAATTGTAATGTAACTGTGCCCAAACTCTGTCGAATAAACGTGAACTCGGCTGTTGTTATACGACCGTATCACCGTCGCTGCTTATACAACCTGGTTTTAATGGTTGGTGAGTACTTACTAGCACTTAAATACTTAGTTAAGACTATAACAGTTGCCTGATAGAGATCGATCTTAAGCGATAAGGCCGCCGTCGTCGGTTATATTTCCACATTTATCACTCACTTTACTAATAATGTAACGATATGTTTGAACTCGTGTGTACGTCTGAACAATGCGAGCTAACGAAGTCTCGTCTACGATTCGAGCCATACATAGACTTAACTTAGCACATTTAATCTTTGTCTCGATTTTCACGCAAAACTATCATATAATATAGTTTCCCTGCAGGATATGAGAATAGAATACTGTTGAAAGCATAACGGCGTATGCGAAACTTTTGTGTTCGGGTTTGCATACAAATAGTGATGCGGTATGTCGCTTGGGACTTTTTTTTTGATGTCCTGAAACAATAGTTGTGCTATTAACCATTGGTTTACTTATAGCAGTTATTCGGTTTTCCACGATTAACATTATATAGAATTAGAGAATTCATAGAGAATTACAGTCGCTACCTAGTCGAAAATGTGAAGTAAAAAATGCTGGACTAAATATAATTTACGCGCAATTTACTAAAAGGACAGAGCTCAGTTTGATATTATAATGAGCAAGTAATTAACGTTGAAGTGTCTACAAATAAACAACTTTCCCTTGTGAATCGTAGCTGTCAAGTGGGTGTCACTTTTGCTTGTAACAAATTCTAAGAAGAAAGGGCTTCAGGCGGTCCACAATTTTGTCAAAGGTCATTTGATTATAAAAAGGACTTTGTCCCTGTTAAATGAAATAAACGCTAATTAAGTTGGGCTAATTTGAATGATGACGTTGTGTTGTGTATAAAATACGAAATCCTCAGAAAAATATTACTTATTTTTTTCGTAATGGCTACGGAACCCTGTTTTGTGCGTTTCTGAAACGCTCTTGACCGGTTTTTATTTTATTCAACTGCTACAAAGTACATAAAACTATTCTCACTTCTCATTGCTCTTAAAATGTTACTTTAGTCTCTGCATGTCGGAACTAAAGCTCTTTTTTATTCTCTAGGGATAAAAGTATTTTTTTTTTTTTAATTTACGTTGGAAACCCCTAAACAGCCAACACGGTGTTTGTGAATGGGAGGATTTTTAGGGCGTGTAAATAACATCAAAATGCCAACTGTGCAAAAATATTTAAAAAAAGGTTTAGTTTCGTGAAACACAATTAATGATTACGAATATGAATCTACCGTAAACTGGGGTTACTTTAAATCACGTGGTGACTTTGATAAAAACTTCCATTTTACTTTTAAACACGAATATACAACATCAGATATTAGCAAAAAACGGCAAAAAAAACCACGTTTGCTGTATGGGAGCCCCCATTAAATGTTTATTTTATTTTGATTTAATTATTTATTTTTAACCGACTTCAAAAAAAGGAGGAGGTTCTATATTCCAATGTTTGTATCTTTTTATTTATGTATGTTCACCGATGACTATTGTTCCACTCCTGCTGGCTACGTCTCTACCTCACCTACATTCTAAGGCTTTCAATCCATCCTGCTGGGTCGTGCTGAGTCACTGACTTCGAGCTAGTAGGTACCTAGAAACATATTTTCAAGGGTTTTGTAGTCGGTTCCATTTTTCGTTATTTTTTTTTGGGGTCGGTTTTACTTTTTTTTAAAGTACATTAATACAATACAAATAAATATTCTGTGAATATTTAAAGCAACTGCCGTTAGTAATATCGAGCAAAAAAAATCACGTCTTTGTATGGGAGCCCCCCTTAAACATTTATTTTGTTCTTTTTTAGTATTTGTTGTTATAGCGGCAATAGAAATACATCATCTGTGAAAATTAAAACTGTCTAGTTATCACGGTTCATGAGATACAGCCTAGTGACAGACAGACAGAGTAGTCTTAGTAATAGAGTTTCGTTTTTATTACCCTTTTGGCACAGAACTCTAAAAAGGTCTCTAATCAAGGGCACTTCGCACTAGTGATGTAACGAATATTCGCATTCGCATTCGCGAATATTCGCATATTTTTCCGTATTCGCATTCGCATTCGCAAAATTTCTGCGAATGTTTTTCGAATATGAATATCAGAAAAAATATACAATTATTAGATAATAGTAGGTTAATAAAATCAATTTTTATGTTTTTTATAGGTACAAAAAAAATACTTAATCTCATAATCACATTATCAGTCTTCACTTAATCTTTGGTATTATTTATTTATTTACTTTGCGATGCGTTCGTATAAACTGGGTAATTCTCGGAACAAAGTACAAACGGAACGCACTTCGTTCGAACGAGACTGCCTATACTGCCATAGACAATTTGGCGCCAAAACGAAAAACTGAATATTCGCATTCGCATTCGCGAATGTCGGTTGCAGATATTCGCATTCGCTTTCGCGAATGTTCAAAAAATGACATTCGTTACATCACAACTTCGCACACATTTTTCAGCTCAATTTCCCAAAAACTACACCCGAGCCGACCTGCGCGAAGCCGGGGCGCGTCAACGTAGAGTAAATGCATTTTTTGGTTAGATTGATATTTTTAATTTCGTAATATCTTTTGAATGGGATGTCCGATTTGAATAATTCAAAAAGTTATCTACAGGTATTGCAACCGTCTTGAATAAAAAAAATATTTGGATAAGGATTAATACAAAGGTATGGATAACACGGTCTGATTTTAGTCGGCATTTCTGTCAACTTTTAAAATGTAAAAAAGTAGTTATAGTGACATAACTACAATAGTGGGACATATGGTATCGCGAAGTTTTTTGTATATTTTGATATATTTTTTCGTAAAACATTTTTTTGTTCTATCATCTATAGTTTTTACAGCGCATGCGATGAAAGATATTTTATGGCAACTTTTTGTACACTTTGTGTTACATTATTGTAGTATAGTATTACTATGAAACCCTAATTTTTTTCTGGTAATAAATATAGCCTATGGCACTTTTGAATAATTTGGCATTTTAATAGTGAAAGTATGTATGTATATAAACTCTTCATTGTACAAAAGAAAAGAAACAAAACACAATTTACAAACTTTGAGATACTTGTACAAAATCGGTTCAGTAGTTTTTGAGTTAATTCGCAACAAACATCCAAAAATCCAAATCTTTCTTCTTTATAATATTAGTACCTATAGATTAATTCATTTTATTATGCATAGTCCAATTAGTTTTAAAATAGTTTTCAATTTTGAAACTGTTGGCTAAATATGCAAGCATTTAAAGCGTAACTACATAAACAATAAAAGAAAAGAAAAAACCGCGCAACCCATTTTTTTTGCTATTTGAATTTTGAACAGATCAGGCCTATCCATTAGTCGTTTTTATAAAGAAATATTGTAATTTTGAACAGAACATTGTTTTATTTCCTCGCATTCAAAGTGACAAGTAGAGTGTTTATCGCGAGACTAAACAACCATAATGCCACTCGAACTATAGTCACCCTCGCTCTGCTCGGGTGGCTAAACTTCTTGTGTAATTATGACTTGTTTTAGTCCCTTGTGGAACAATTAACTATTTTCAGCACCTTACATTGAATGTTATTATTCGTTTCAGCATGGTCCAGAAATCAAGATCTCTTAAACACATGTTTAAAACTTTCGGAATTCTCTTTCATAATTTAATGATTCTCGGGACTTAATCACGAACTACTATATTGCTAAAATTACCTTGACATTTTGACCACATTGCGATAGCCGTAGGAGATAAATCGCGGGATATTGTGAGTGTTAGTATCAAAGTGATTATATAAAACAAAGTCAAGTGCGGGTAGTTCGAAAAACTCGCACCCCTACACTTCAGTCCACTCGTGACCACGGCCGCCGCATTATGGTCAAAACGTGAGTTAATTTTAGCAATAAATAGTTCATGATTTAGTTCTGAGAAACATTTGAGAGCGCATGAAGGTTTATTTTGAAACTACATTATAAAAGTTATCAAGCGTGAATTTCTATAAAGGGTTGTTATTAGAGAATAACAACCCTTTATAGAAATTCACGCTTGAATGCTTGTTGAGCCGAAATTTACGAAAAATTAGACGCTAGAACTATTTTCTAACTTTTTCCTTTCATCCAAGTGTAACTAAAAGCCTTACAAATAGAAAACTTTCTGTTTTGCCTACCTTTTCGTATGTTTTTGCATAGTAAACGTCGCACAGTAAAAAGAAAAACTTCCAACGGTATAATAACGATAAAGCGACCAACATTATTTACAGGATATCCAGTTCTAGAGCACCTTACCTTGTACAGGTATTTAATTTTAAATTTTTACCATGCTTTCCAATAAAATTGAGATTAACACTAAATTTAAGAAAAACAAATGACATATATTTAACTTAGTAACGAATTTCATTCTAGTATAGATAAGCTTCAACTTTAATTTATTTATTTTATTTATTCGAAACATTTTATATGTATATAACACACATTCAACGCAAAACTCCCGGCATTGTTAATGTTGATATAATTACGAACTCCCTAAACAACCGCCTCCCGTAATTTATTCATAAAAATACTTCTGCGAAAATAAGCAGAATCGAAAACAATGAAATTGTCTAATGGGAAAAGTTAGAAACTTCACAATTAGATGTTTCCTGCGGGCGACCGTTTGTTTATCGAGGTGAAGCAGAAGCTTTCAACTGTCACAGCTTTAGTACAGCAGTGCGATGATACTAAAACTTCATAAAATATAAGCAAATTCGATAGCAATCATCATCATCATATCGTAGGACGTCCACTGATAGCCATAGGCCTCCCCCATAAATCTTCAGTTGCTTCGGTTGGAAACAACCGCATCCACCCTGCATAAACTCGTGACTTTAACCAGGTCATCCGTCCATCTCGTTGGTGGACATCCTACGCTGCGCTTGCCAATCCGCGATCTCCTTTTGAGAACTTTTCGGCCCCAACGGCCATCAGCCAACGGCCATATGATAGTGACAGCAATAGATAAGTAAAATTAAAATCTGTTTGTACGTTAAAACTACAAATCGAACGATTCAACTCACTATTTAGTCAGAATTCCAGAAACGCTCTAACCGGGCGCGCCGTAAAGCAGTGCGGGAACGCCATAATCGTGAACGCACTTAACCTTGAAAAAGATACCTATTCCAACAAGATTGAAACTAGTCAAATCTTTCTTGACTTATAATCGTGAATTTTGGTAGTTTTATAAATCTTATCTCACGAAAGCTTAATAATATTATATTGGTAGGAACGTTCATTAAACATCCCGTACGACACTGGTATGAACTGACACGTATTAAAATCAAATCAGCCGGAGTGTCTACAAGTAGCCACAGTTTGCGCGCAGACTCGACGCGTATTCGTTCGTATGGGCATATTGAAAAACTTCCTTCAATCAATGAAAAACTTTACGAACCTTTCTCAATTCTAGTGGCACGGAAACAATTCAAACAATCAGAACAGTGTTGTGGAGAGATTATAATTAAAATCAAGCAGGGCCCGACCATTTTACAATCAATTTACTTACCTACCGAAAGTATTCTTACATTAAGCAGGACTCGATGTTTTAATTAAGTTCTATTGTCAAAACAATTTGTGCTACTAACTCGCGCTTTAAGAAAGAGACAGCAATATTTCCATTTATATCTGCGAAGTTTGAATAAATTTTGTTAGTTCAGCAAAAAGTCTAATTAACGCAACACGGCTACGTGGAATGGAAGTGATAAATATCCAGCCCAATCTTCAAGGATTTTCAATTGCCTACATATACGGTTCCTACGCGTTTAACTTCGCGTTCGACGAGTATTAGTCTAACACTTCATACCGTATAATTTGTATTACTAGCTTCGTCAGATATTCACAAACAAAATGAGAAGGAAAACTTGATAACGTAACGATAAGATCTAATTGCGGATTTTACGGTTTTTATGGATTTTTCACAACTATAAGGGGCACATAGTAATTCAAGCACTAATCTAATATAAAAAATTGATCGCACAACACAAGCTGGTCACAACGTTTTTCATGAAAGGCTACTGCTACAACAAAATATAATACATTTTGCTATTTATGTTCTTTCATATGTTTTGGCGGTATCTGACAGAGTGACATATAAAAATAACACAGGAAAACTTACCATTTCATTAAATGAGTGTATTATATACTATTACATTAATGTTCATAATTTTTCGACATAAAGTTCGAAGAAATTATTTATGTTACTTGTTTTTCTCTTAATATAGGTTCTCTTAGTATAGGTATAGCTATGCTAACATTTGTTTGATGTCCAAATTTTCTGCAATTTCAGACACCCGATGAAAATGTTTATGACGCCCGTCGTTACCTACTGTATGGAGAGCAGGTAGTTAACGATAACTTGAAAATTGTACTAATCATGTGCTCCACGTGTGTATATTTCGGCCTGACAGTAATGAGATGTGGAGCATCTAGCCAGACGGGAACTATATTACAGCAAAAAAAAACACTATAGTGAAAATTATACTTTGCGATTGCTAAATTTAATATCTAAAAATGCTCTTAAATGTTTTACTTAAGTACTGAACTTCTAAAAACGAAAATAAACCAATCAAGCGTTTTAAATATCCAGAGCAGGATCAGAAGCATTATAGCGTTACCCAATTTGAGCAAGGCCGTAAGTTCAAAGGACCATTAGCAGCGTCTCCGATTCGTCCCTAAGGCGATTAAAACTTTGGTTTAGCTTGCGATCACGAGATAGGACACACTAATTCTTTTAAAAAGTTACCAATATCCCCGTTCGGAGGGGGCGTTCTTTAGAAAAGCCTTCGTTGAATTTAATTTAGGCGTACGTAGGTTGACTAACATGAAAAGATACTGAAAAGGAAAATTCTTTGTTCAAACATTCTTCCAGGACGGTGTTATCTTTCGGTTGGGGAGTACTGCGCGTTGTGTATCTTCAAAGGACTGGCTGCCATTATATTAACTGAAAGCCGTCGTGGAATTACACCCTCCGCTATCCGATATTAATAATTGTAATTGCCTACTACTTAGTACTTTATTTGAAGTAATTTAAGGTGTTACGGGTTTTAACAGTTTTGTAATTTGGGCACCAAAAAATTTACTATTTAGGACCAGTTATAGGTCAGTAACGGTATAAAATTACAAATTTCCTAAAATGTCATTGCAAGTACTCATAGATATATTACTTCAATTAATTTTAGAACTGGATTACGTGGAAAATCAATAGCTTTTTATCCGATTAAGCGAGGTATAGGTACGGTCGGTTTATGGAATGAGACACTTTGCAAAGCCCCAACCACACGGGCTTAAATATTTATTCTGACCAAATTTACATTTTTCACCTCCTGTATAATTCATTAAAGAGTAGGTAATTTTCACTTCTGTCTGGTTTTTTTTTTCAGTGAAATTTTATTGACACAATAATTCAAAATAGTTCTGAGCGTATCGACTTGTATTTTCAAAGTTATAGGCGACCGTGATGAAGTTTGTTTGCAATGATTATTTGTTATTGAAATAAATCACATAGTGTAAATATTTGTTACAATGTTTTAGTCACCTTAATATTTTTGCCATAAACTCACGTAAATAATCGTAATTAGCCTCTGTACTGCAATTTTACTTATTTAATAAATCATTGCTATAATTATATTCGTTGAACAATTTTCCTACTAAATAAGAAACCATGTAGGTAATTAATGATAGACGAAACAAAATTATGCCAACCAAAAATACCATAACCAAGTGTTCGATAAATCGTTGTCGATAAAATGATTTTCCCCGAAAAGTTTGTGGATAAAATAATTAGCGCCCGAAATAATGGTTACTCATAGCTGACACTTTTTGTATAAAAAAATTGTTTTCATAGTGGTGTTCATTTCGCTGTACTAATAATCCAGTCCAAGTGTAGACGGCCTATTTATGACCACGGGTTTACTAATGTTTGAGCGAAAATTATTTAGCAAATTATGAGCTCCCAAACTATTTATCCCATATTTTTATTTAGGCGAAATGTTATTTCTCAACTCAACATTTCGCACTGATATCATTTCCCAACTGATCATTTGATAAATTATTATTATGCAAATTACCTGGGATTTTTTTAAGATGTCATTTATGTTTTGTTCAAATGTATTCATTGACATACCTTAACTTAGCAACATATTGAATGGCATACAACCTACATTCCTAGTGGCAGTTATCCTGGCTGCTACGAGTATAAAAAAAAACCTAACATCGAAGGAAAAAAACCTAACAACTTCTAAACCTAAACTATCCAAGTCGCTTCTGCTCCGAAAAGTCTTGCTCGCTCGCTTCGCTCGTTCGCACAAGTTTTGAAGTAAAACTTTGCAATATAAAAATTGGCCAAATGTTATTTAACAATTTGTTATTCGCCTAAGCCAAAAATTTGCTACATAATTATTTGCCAAATAAAAAAGTGTGATGAAGTAAAATTTTGCAATACAAAAATGTTGCCAAATAAGAAAAATGCGAAGTAAAGTTATGCCATTTCCAAATGAAACTTCGGCGAAAGATTGGTTGCTAATTGAAATTTGACGAAACATATTTCGCCGAAAAAGCAGTAGGTACACCATGACCACGACTCTCAGTCATGAGGGAATGATTAGACAGAGAGAGAGAGAGTCCACTTGACTATAAAAGCCCGAATATATTTTTTCTGTGTAGTTAGCGACTGAGTTCAATCGCAACTTAAACCTTATTATTTCCAAAGTATGAATAGTTTTCATTTATATTCAGTGGGCTTTTCTGCGCAGAGAAAAAAAAACAATCACCTTAGTGTAAACGATGGACGTGAATAAAACATGGCGGTTAACGGCAGCGCTAACGGCAGCCGCGGTATCACGGCTATCCGTAAACAGGTTAGTCCCCTAGCAAGCTATACAAGCATCTATCCCTTTCACTCTTATTTATTTGTTAGAAAGGAATGTCATCATTTTTTTTAATCTTTTAGAACAGGACAGACCCATCTCTTCCCGTGGGTGTCACAAGCCTTCTCTAAGGAAAAATTGATTTGCTTGAATTCTAAAAGTGCATTTTTGGGTTACGTGGTTATTTGTGAATCACTAGCGCAATGTGTCGGGATTTGTGCGTATATAGACATTTGTTTTTGTACTTACCGCCTTTTTGTCAACGCTTCCCACACTAGAGATTGCAAACCGGGCCCGGTCACCAGACCCGGTAAGTAAAGGTTTACAGTTACAGTAGGTACAGCAGCCTAACCTATAGGATTTCGCTATTTGTTCAATTAGTAATAGTAACAGTAACACTCACTAGTCTTAATAGCCAAAGTGTAAGAAAAAAACATAATACTTTACTTTTAGCAAATAAGACTTTGTTTTGTTTATACCAAAGCTACCGAAGTTTAGCTATCTATCTAATCTAAGTTGTTATGACACGTTAATTACTTTAAGCTGCGTTTTTAGTTTCTTATTTTAATACTATGTTTTCAAATAGACACTATAAGGAGTAAAGAGAAAGACCTGCTTGTTTAAACTATTAAAAATGAATAATTACTAATACTAATGTTACTTTTCCGTCCATAAGTAAAAGGAATCAATTCTGTATTAAGTGTGATTTTGATATTTGAGTGAGACTGATTGTTGTGATAATTGTTCATAAGCCAGTTTTAAATAAATATTAAACTTGAATCATTGTCTTTTTCCCATTCATATATAGAAAATTTTCATAAAAAACTTTAAAGGTTTCAGTGCTAACAAACAACCCGGCTGGGTTGGCAGCGAATGCAACCGATCCCAGCTGGGTTGAGAAACACACCCGGTTGCATCTCTATCCCACACAGCACACCATCTGCTGAGTAAGTAAAAATTCCGAAAATGACGGTTGTCTAGCGTTAGCTGTTGAACACACGCATTTTTAAAATAGTCTTTAATCTCTCTGCTTTATCTCTTTATTCCTTTTATTAAAAAATACATTTTAAGCGTAAATAAATAACGTTTAATCTCCTTTAATACCCGAACCAGGATCTCGAGGCCAACAAAGGCCGCAAACCGCCTGAATCTGAATGTGTATTGTATCGCACTCACACCTTAAGCAGTAGGCATTTAGACCACAAGAGCCAGTGGCGTGGTTACACGATACACCCCGGCAGTTCATCCTGCGTAATTTATGTAGGTAACTAAGGTATCATAATTCGTACCTCAGGACTGGCTCTAGAGCCGTGAGGATTTATAGCTACGTTGGTTTTATTGATAAGTATTTTTAATTTCCACATTGGATTATAATATACATAAACCCCTCTCTACGTCCGTTTGTTAGCAAAAATTATTAAGTCTACTTATTTGTTTTTGTTTTGTTCAGATTTCATTCTGTGATTATGCCTAGTACGTACAGTCAAGGCAGCTGAATCGCGTACCAAGGTGGACCTTTTCGTAATCAATTTCACTATGATTTCTTTGGCAAATGTATGAAATGTCATCATGATATCAGTAGCATAAAGGTTCCACCCTGATACGCGATTATTTTTTTTGCCTGACATCCTATTTTCAGAAACGTCTGGCTTTTGCACAGATTTATTATGAATTGGTAACTCTACTCATGGCTGAATGCAGTCAATAACTCATGGCTGAGCTATTGCAGCCCTTATAGCGCCCGTCTTCGGACAGGCCTTCCTCTCTACTTTTCCAATCTTGCCTGTCCACTGCCACTCGCATCCAGTTTACGCCAGCTTGTTTCCGTATATCCTTTGTCCATCTTTTTGGTGGTCTTCCTTAGGTCTTCCTCTACCGCGGGTGTTAGCATGGGGTCTCCACTCCAGGACTCTCCTCGCCCAACGACTGTGGTCCATTCCAGCAATATCTACTGCCCATCACCACTTTCTGCATTCTATTTCTGTAATTACGCCATTCACTTTAGTCTTCTGTCGAATTCGAATGATATTTGAGTAAAATTATAGACAAAGGATTGAGGTTAAGTCATAAAGTCAAAATCAAATCGTACTCGTACCAAGTAAACATCACAGCATCACAAAAATATTGTGAGAGCCTTGTCTACTTTTAATAATAATCTAAGAAACAAATTCTTTAAACAAAGAAACAAATTATTTTTCAAACCGACAAACCTATTGTTGGTTTTCGTTCTATAAAAATGTTAAATCTACGAGTACAAATTACAATCAACTGGTCTTTTGTTCAACTAATCGCAAGGCCGCTGTTTCAATGCCTCTGAAAAACAAAAGAAGCCTTTCTTTGTTTGATAAATGTAAAACAAGTGACAAGTTGAATTTTCTCGCAAAACAGAACACAGTCGTCGTAGCGTTAACAGCGACATCTTTGGACATTTCCTTAAACCCAGAATACGCCAGCGGCGATAAACCGCGTGTGGAAAATTGGCACTGAGGAGGACGTTACATCGGCACAACGTATTCGCGTTATGAAAACTAGATGGCGTTAAAAAGTTAAAATATTGAAATTTGAGATAATCCTTGAATTGGAATGTGGTCTTCGTAAAAAATAATACAATTAAACTTCATAGAAAAGGCATCCAGATAAAAATGCCGTACCTACTGAAGATTTTTAACGCGGGTCACACGGTAAATGGATAGGACTGTTTGAATCCATTTAAAACCACCGTTCCGTTTCATCTACATGCCACTTTAGTACAATCAAGCTCAAAAGTAACAATCTGAATGAATCCTTCACTACTTTTCGCATTAAACAACGACACTGGAAGTTTTTTTTTTAATTAATGGCAGTGAGTTCTAACAGATACACTACTTTTGAGCTTGTCTGTATAAATAATGTATACTACAAATCATATAACCTCTCCCAGAAAGGATGATTCTTCACTTCAAGCAGTGAGATTAAAGGCACGGTTCGACTAACAAGACACGGCATGCCATGTTAGCAAGCTAATCCTACTAATATTATAAATGTGAAAGTTTGTGAAGATGTGTAGATGTTTGGAGGTTTGGACGTTTGTTACTCAATCACGTCTAAACCACTGAACCGATTTAGATGAAATTTGCTATACAGATAGTTTGATTCCCGGAGAAGGACATAGGCTAGTTTTTATCCCAGAAGAATTGCAAAGTTCTCGTGGGATAGAGATAACCTTATTCTGCACGGACGGAGTCGCGGGTAACAGCTGGTGTAACATAATTTACATTGTACAGTCAAATGAACCTTTACATCAAAACTTATTATATGTAAGTGTGTCATGTAGTTGGACGTCCGAATAAATCTGCATCGGAAGAGCCTTGACGCGAGTCACGCAGCGCCTTCATTAACCGCCGTCCTTGGGCTTTGGCCAACTCACACGCATCCAACTTAGTTCCGTAGCGTAAAACTTTTTTAAACGACACCATTAATTTCAACAAATTCCATTTTTTGGGTCACACACACTGATGTCACACAATATTGAGTTAAGTATATTTATCGTTCTGTTTGTTGACGCTGAAACATTAGTGACACTTGATTTTCTAGCAAAGAAGGCAATTAAGCTTGCAGGTGCAAGTGGTCATGAAAATAAGCGATGACCACAATGCGTTGCCAAGCTAAAGAGCTATAAGGTTTAAATTAGCCTACCCAACGAAGACCAAAAACTGCCTCTCAGAGGAAAAAACTCCATTTTTTAGTTGTTCGTAAATAACTCGTAAACGCTGGCCCACAACAAAAAATGTTTATAGACATAAGTAATTTACATAAAATTCTCTACAAAAAATAATCTATAATTTTTTTCTCTGAAATCAATATTTCACGATATATGGCGGGAAGAAGATGGACAATAAAAAATAAGCACATTTATGGCGATGGACGGATTTGAATGAAATTTGCCATACAGGTAAAAAATACCTCGGATTAACATATAGGTTACTTTTTATTCCAAAATAATCTATGGTTCCGTGGGATCAAAAGGATCACAGAGTTTTAAACTACATACTAATTCTGCGGGAGCGAAGTCGCGGGCAAAGAAAAAAGCCTAAATTCAACTCATGTGCTTTTGGCAACCATGGTTTATGTAAAAAAAACATAACATAGAAAACATAGTGTTTGAAATTACTGGTCAATAAATGACAATAAGTAATCTAAATGAACTGTTTAGTGGATACCACTTGTGGCAAATTATCTTCGGCTCCCTAAGATACACTCAACACTCAAATTGATGTCTTCAAACCCAATTTTTAAATGGATAATTCGATAAATAAAGTGGCTCTTTAAGTACAAAACATGGTTTTTTTTCAGATAACTGACCGTGATTGACCAATATCTCACCTGATATTTAAGCGCAGATGTAGTCTTATTAATAACTAAATAAAAACAAGTACTGTCTAATCAAAACAATTTAGTAATTTATCGAATTCCGTAATCATCTCGCGTGGACATCATTTATTCTGTGGGTTCAGCTGTTGTTATAAATAATCAATAGAGTAGGTAGAGCCAGAGCTGGTTTCGGCTGAATTTTAAAGTCTTGTTAAATCAATGCACTGACGTAGTTAGCGAGACAGTGCTGAAGGCAGAGACACGAAGCTTCCATCAAACTGGGGAGGACAGTCTGTCCCGGAAACAGTTTAACCGCGATCTTTAATTATTTAATAGGTAGTATCTATACTAATATTATAAAGAGGAAAGATTTGGATTTTTGGATGTTTGTTACGAATAAACTCAAAAACTATATTATTATGTATTAAATTATTTTACCATTAGAATGCTACATTATTGCAAAAAGTTATAGGCTATATCTTTTACCAGAAAAAAATAGGATTCCGTACTAAAACCTCAATAATGTAACTCAAAGTGTAAAAAAGTGGCCATATAATATCTTTCATCGCATGCGCTGCGGAAACTATTGATGATAGAACAAAAAAAATCTACGATATTAATAATATAAAATAATATATAGATATAGATACATACTATACATATTAAACACCCACGACCCGAGAACAAACATTCGTATTTTTTATACAAATATCAGCCCCGACAAGGGAATTGACCTCAAGCTTCGTAGTCAGGTTCTCTAACCACTAGGCCATCTGGTCGTCTCAATTCAATATCAATTTCTTCAAAAATAGTTCGCGATACCATATGTGCATCTATTGCTGTTATGTCACTATAACTAATTTTTACGTTTTAAAAAGTTAATTAAAAATGCCGATCAAAAAAAAATTAGACCTTGTTATCCATACCTTTGCATTCATCCTTATCCAAATAAATCATTTCATATCCAAGATTGTTTTAATACCTACCTGTAGATTACTTTTTGAATTATTTTTGTATAATAGTACCCGTGCGGAGCCGGGGCGGGGCGCTAGTTTTTAATAAACTGCAGCCTTTTTTTTCTTGCTCGTCCGCTACCATACGTGCACAACTGCACAACAGCAATGTTTGTGCGATATTTAGACAGGTGATTGGTAATTCTATCTATTCCCTTAAGTACCTTAATGGGTCTTACGGTAAAAATATAAAGGTAATGAAACAGAAAATTAGAAAATTCATGAAACTTAACGACTACCTGTAAATATTATTAACATAGTTAACTAGACAAACGAGTATAGCACGATGTAAATTATATTTTTATTAAATTATAAAAAAATGGTATTGAACGATTAATTATTTTAAAATTACAATAATATGGAGCAGACTGTATACCAACCGCCAACATAAGTCTACTAAGTCTGACCTTTAATTTTAAGCAATGATTGCTCAGTACGTTGTTTATTTTTGTTTTCCGCATAACTTCTTTAGTTTATCCATAATTTCAAGTTATGTAAAACAAAGATAATTACATATCTACTCCACGATAACATACCATTATATTTACATGATAATTACCTGTTTGTCTGAGGGAATAAAAAAAAATCTTCTAAGTGCACCTTGACAAAATTCTATTTTCGATTCTGAACAAACTACTTTCAGATTTTCAATTATTTAATGAACACCTGGCATAGCTCTAGTGCATGCATCATCTGTCAGCCAGTCAGTCAGTCTGTCAGTTGCGAATATCTTTAAGGGTAAAATAACCTAACCTGACCAACAAAAAGTTGGAAAACCTCCGACTTTCGTCACTTCAAAGTTCAATATCTCAAAAACGGCTTAACCGATTTTGATGAAACATGTTTAAGAACCATTTCTAGAAAACCTGATTTCAAATAAAAAAAACACATTAAAATCGGTCCACCCGTTTAAGACCTACAGTGCCACAGACAGACACGCAGACATACAGGCACACAGACACACATAGTGGTCAAACTTATAACACCCCTCTTTTTGCGCCAGGGGTTAAAAATAGGTTCATGGGAAGCGCGTTGGACTGTTATAGGTACTACTCATACCCCTTATATTCGGCCACATCGAACAAACAAAGAACGCAAGAGATGAAACAATGTCGATCAGTCATCTGTCAGCTGCGCAGACAACGGCTCAGACCTGTGAACAAACAAACTTATAAAGTGCTAGTTAGGAATAGATACAATATGTTTGTGCTCAAAAGCGATCTGCTTATTCTAAGTGATATTCTTTAATCTCTCTGCCTTACCATTACATTAACTATATTCTGTTTGCATTTGTTGTTGAACTACAAACATGGGTTAGCATTTCTGTATTCTAAAAATAACAAATCGTCAAGGTTTTTTGACAGATATTTGTACACATTCCCTTGTTAGCTTCCCCTCATTTGGGATATTTATCATTTATTTACATAGAAAATTTACAGAAATTAACAAATGGATTAGTAAAAAACCGGCCAAGGGCATGTCGCCTAAAATAGGGTTCCGTAGCCCTTCACGAAAAAATCAAGTAATATTTTTCTAAGGATTTCGTATTGTGTACGGAATCTTCCAAGTTTAATTATAGTTTATATTGCTTACTCTTAACTGGCACCATCCATTGATTAGTGTTAACTGGCGGTTAGGTGTTAACGCTCTCTATGGTGAAACACTACTTAATAATTCTAAAGCAATCTTAGCCGTTACAATTTTCCTTGTAAACTTGATGTTCTTACTGCAATCCTGATTTCTTCAAATTTTTCCACCGAACAGTTTAGATTTTAGAGGGACGCTCGACTTTAATGAAAATTTGCACTTTAAAGTTGAATATTTCGCAAACAGATCACTGAATCGAAAAATCGTCCTAGCAACCCCACAATAGTTTTAAAAGACATATCCAAAGATACCCCACACCATAGGGTTAGTCGAGAAAATAAATCACCCCCACTTTTACGTCTATGAGAGGTAGCCTAAAAAATTTTTTTTTTATTTTACCACTGTTGGCGTGACTTATATGTATATTCGTGCCAAATTACAGATTTCTAGTACTAACGGTCTCTAAGCTTAGCCGCGGACGGTCAGACAGACATGGCGAAACTATAAGGATCCCTAGTTGACTACGGAACCCTAAAAGAAAATAAAATTACAACTAAATTATTTATTCTAAGCCTTACACCTGTATCCCACCCAGATTGCTACAAGCAAGGTGCCCAAAAGGCTGGCTGCGTTTCCTCGTTGTATGGCAATACTAATACGTAGACCGAGGAAAGAGCGAGCCTCATGGTCTCCTATGGAATGGACAAAATGATTGTTTAAATATTTAGAATGTTGTTCAGCTTCGCATCCCCATGGCTCAAGAGATTCAACAGCAGAGCTGCAAGGTAGAGCAGCAAAAATAGCTCTACCGAATTCACATATTCGCAGCGCTTTGCTGTTTCAGCCGTTGCCCCCGCCGCGCACGCTTTCACTGATTGACAAATTGATTATAAAATGGGAACAGATAGAATAACTATTAAAAATTGTTTAAATAAATAAGTAAATATGATGGGACACTTCACACCAATTGTCCTAGTCCCAAACTAAGCAAAGCTTGTACTATGGATACTATGGTTTCCAAATACCAAGACCAAAGAACAAAATAGGCACCAAAAAAACGAACGTCTGAAATTATTACTGTACTTACCTATACCTTTACCTATATCTATCAGACATCTAGGTATTCAATGACCGAATTACTTAATGAATTACCAAAAATACGTTGGAATCGTGTCGTGAGGAGTTAATTTGAAGATTGTGTGGTTAGGTTGGAGTTGCATCAACTATTGAGATTGGGGGTCTGAGCGGAGCTATGTCGACTCAGTTCCATACATTTTACAATTTTGATTGTAATTAGGATTATTTTAGCGGTTTTTTTTTCTTGAGTTAATAATGATTAATTTGGTGTTATTTGTTCAGAATAGGAGCATAATGTAAAAGATCATTTATTATAAAAAAAGGCAAAAAAAGTATTTTTGATGTTAACTTTTATTCTGTGATCCGTGAAGCTAGCTTATTAGAATTCAAAACATTTGCGTCGTCAATTCATTGTGACGTTCTAACAAAACAACATTCCAAATAGGGTAGCCCGTACAACAACTCAAAACTGCAATTAAACCGAAAATAAATCCGCAACATTGTGCAAAGTATACTAATTAATTCACTGGGCGTGTAGGTAGGTAGGTATATTAGCGAATTATAATTTCAGTAAGCACGCGAGTGGGGACGAATGGCACTGTCAAGGACAGGAAAGGATTCTCGTCAGTGTACAAAAAAAATTCTGGGTTCACACAAGCTGAATAACGACGTGGACAGTCAAAGGAAAATTGAACCTAACAGACTTACAATTGCAAAAAAAAACTGTCATGTAATTTTTATATTAGTACCTACAGATCATTACGGGCTTTATATGTATAATTATACGAGATTGATAACGAAATTTCAAATGTTAGAGTCATTTTATTAACAAGACTGAGATCCTTTTTGGGTCAGGAAACTAAAAATTATACTCTTATTAGTTTAAAACACCCTGAACATCGGAAAGCAAAGTAGGCATTTTAAACAATACCTACATCAGTGATACCGCTGAATTTTGTTTCGTGAAATTCCCGTTTAGCTGAAGCGGGAGGAATCTAGTTCTACACAACGTTAGCCAAAGCAATGTTTGTATCACACAAATGTCTTTTAGAAAAATGCTACTAGTAACTAGAAATTAATAGAGTTTTATTTTTATGTATAAAAATACTGTGCTGCGACACGCGTTGGTGCAGACCCGGACATTAGCATAGTTTTTTGTTTGTTTAATGAAACATCGCAACTGCAGGAACTCCTTGCCCTACTTCGCCGTGCCGTCGGATACTTAAATAAGCGCCGTCAGCACGCGTGCCTTACAGCTTTGCTTCCTAACAATAGGCATTTTTAAAGATGATATTTGAAACACTCTTTTATTTAGCTCAATGGAGTCAAATTAGTTAGTTTCAAATGGAAATTAACTAATCTGACGACTGGATAGTCCATTGGTTAGAGAACCTGAATTTTTTTTGTGAATTTTGTTTGGTTCTTCCTTTTTTGTACGAAACAGAATTTACATACATACTAAGTTTAATTTGTTAAGCGGATTGCCTAGTGTTCAGGTTAGACAAGTAATTAATAACACCAATTACTCTTGTACCTACGTAATGTACCGTATCAATGCGGCAGGCCCGATACAGCCACACAGCTACAACGATACATAAATGTACTAAAAGAATTTCTTTGCTCACCCGCGACCACTTATGATTTCTTCATCCCAGCCTGTATATGTCCCACTGCTGGGCACAGGCCTCCTCTCAGAACAAGAGGGCTTGGGCCATAGTTTCCCGCGGGCCCAGTGCGGATTGGGAACTTCACACGCACCATTGAATTGCTTTGCAGGTTTGTGCAGGTTTCCTCACGATGTTTCTCTTCACCGCATAGCTCGTGGTAAATTTCAAATGTAATTCCGCACATGAATTTCGAAAAACTCAGAGGTGCGAGCCGGGGTTTGAACCCACGACCCTCTGCTTAAGAGGCGATAGTCAACACTAGGCCACCACGGCCCT
>NC_133476.1:7622698-7666502 GCF_025370935.1 Choristoneura fumiferana | reverse complement strand
ATAGGGTTCCGTAGCCCTTCACGAAAAAATCAAGTAATATTTTTCTAAGGATTTCGTATTGTGTACGGAATCTTCCAAGTTTAATTATAGTTTATATCCTAGGCTGCTATTTACTCTTAGGGGCTGTTTCACCATCCATTGATTAGTGTTAACTGGCGGTTAGATGTGATGCCGTCTCTATTTGTTTTGTTCGAATAGACGGAGACGGCATCACATTTAACCGTCGGTTAACGCTAATCAATGGATGGTGAAACAGCCCCTTAAACTACTAATAATTCTAAAGCAATCTTAGCTGTTACAATTTTCCTTGTAACCTTGATGTTCTTACTGCAATCCTGATTTCTTCAAATTTTTCCACCAAACAGTTTAGATTTTAGAGGGACGCTCGACTTTAATGAAAATTTGCACTTTAAAGTTGAATATTTCGCAAACGGATCACTGAATCGAAAAATCGTCCTAGCAACCCCCCAATAGTTTTAAAAGACATATCCAAAGATACCCCACACCATAGGGCTAGTCGAGAAAATAAATCACCCTCACTTTTACGTCTATGAGAAGTAGCCTAAAAAAAATATTTTTTTGATTTTACCACTGTTGGCGTGACTTATATGTATATTCGTGCCAAATTACAGATTTCTAGTACTAACGGTCTCTAAGCTTAGCCGCGGACGGTCAGACAGACATGGCGAAACTATCAGGTGACTACGGAACCCTAAAAAGAAAATAATATTACAACTAAATTATTTATTCTAAGCCTTACACCTGTATCCCACCCAGATTGCTACAAACAAAGTGCCCAAAAGGCTGGCTGCGTTTCCTCGTTGTATGGCAATGCTAATACGTAGACCGAGGAAAGAGCGAGCCTCATGGTCTCCTATGGAATGGACAAAATGATTGTTTAAATATTTAGAATGTTGTTGAGCTTCGCATCCCCATGGCTCAAGAGATTCAACAGCAGAGCTGCAAAGTAGAGCAGCAAAAATAGCTCTACCGAATTCACATACTCGCAGCGCTTTGCTGTTTCAGCCGTTGCACCCGCCGCGCCCGCTTTCACTGATTGACAAATTGATTATAAAATGGGAACTGATAGAATGACTCTTAAAAATTGTTTAAATAAATAAATAAATATGATGGGACACTTCACACCAATTGACCTAGTCGCAAACTAAGCAAAGCTTGTACTATGGATACTATGGTTTCCAAATACAAAGACCAAAGAACAAAATGAGCACCAAAAAAACGAATGTCTGAAATTATTACTGTACTTACCTTACCTTATATCTATCAGACATTTAGGTAGGTATTCAATGACCGAATTACTTAATGAATTACCAAATTTTTGAAAATACGTTGTAATCGTGTCGTGGGGAGTTAATTTGGAGATTGTGTGGTTAGGTTAGAGTTGCATCAACTATTGAGATTGGGGGTCTGAGCGGAGCTCTGTCGACTCAGTTCCATACATTTTACAATTTTGATTGTAAATTAGTGTTTGAACTACGACATTTGAATATTGAAATAATTAGTACCGAATTGGGCAAGATATAGGTTTCACTTACAGTTTGTTTTGGCTCTATTCCTCAGTCCCAGGGACACATTTAAGACACAATCACAGCACTTTCACAGTTTTTAATAAATAATTTAAAAGAGCGCGCGCCGGCCGGCATACATTTTGAGCTGTCAAATTTGCGAGACTCCTGGTGGCGCCGCCGCGCGGGAGAAAGCGGAAAGTTCATTCAGCCAGTATGTTATTGAAATGTGCAGGAGGTTTTAATGCACATATTACTAATTATATCTGCCCAATGTAACATACAATTAGGATAATTTTAGCGGTTTTTTTTTCTTGAGTTAATAATTATTAATTTGGTGTTATTTGTTCAGAATAGGAGCATAATATAAAAGATCATTTATTATAAAAAAGGTAAAAAAGTATTTTTGATGTTAACTTTTATTCTGTGATCCGTGAAGCTAGCCTATTAGAATTCAAAACATTTGCGTCGTCAATTCATTGTGACGTTCTAACAAAACAACATTCCAAATAGGGTAGCCCGTACAACAACTCAAAACTGCAATTAAACCGAAAATAAATCCGCAACATTGTATAAAGTATACTAATTAATTCACTGGGTGTGTAGGTAGGTAGATATATTAGCGAATTATAATTTCAGTAAGCACGCGAGTGGGGACGAATGGCACTGTCAAGGACAGGAAAGGATTCTCGTCAATGTACAAAAAAAATATCTGGGTTCACACAAGCTGAATAACGACGTGGACAGTCAAAGGAAAATTGAACCTAACAGACATTGCAAAAAAAAACTGTCATGTAATTTTTATATTAGTACCTACAGATCATTACGGGCTTTATATTTTATGTATATACGAGATTGATAACGAAATTTCAAATGTTAGAGTCATTTTATTAACAAGACTGAGATCCTTTTCGGGTCAGGAAACTAAAAATTATACTCTTATTAGTTTAAAACACCCTGAACATCGGAAAGCAAAGTAAGCATTTTAAACAATACCTACAACAGTGATACCGCTGAATTTTGTTTCGTGAAATTCCCGTTTAGCTGAAGCGGGAGGAATCTAGTTCTACACAACGTTAGCCAAAAGCAATGTTTGTATCACACAAATGTCTTTTAGAAAAATGCTACTAGTAACTAGAAATTAATAGAGTTTTATTTTTATGTATAAAAATACTGTGCTGCGACACGCGGTTGGTGCAGACCCGGACATTAGCATAGTTTTTTGTTTGTTTAATGAAACATCGCAACTGCAGGAACTCCTTGCCCTACTTCGCCGTCGGATACTTAAATAAGCGCCGTCAGCACGCGTGCCTTACAGCTTTGCTTCCTTAACAATAGGCATTTTTAAAGATGATATTTGAAACACTCTTTTATTTAGCTCAATGGAGTCAAATTAGTTAGTTTCAAATGGAAATTAACTAATCTGACGACTGGATAGTCCATTGGTTAGAGAACCTGAAAAAAATTTTGTGAATTTTGTTTGGTTCTTCCTTTTTTGTACGAAACAGAATTTACATACATACTAAGTTTAATTTGTTAAGCGGATTGCCTAGTGGTTAGGTTAGACAAATAATTAATAACACCAATTACTCTTGTACCTACGTAATGTACCGTATCAATGCGGCAGGCCCGATACAGCCACACAGCTACAACGATACATAAATGTACTAAAATAATTTCTTTGCTCACCCGCGACCTTATGATTTCATCATCCCAGCCTATATATGTCCCACTGCTGGGCACAGGCCTCCTCTCAGAACAAGAGGGCTTGGGCCATAGTTCCCACGCGGGCCCAGTGCGGATTGGGAACTTCACACGCACCATTGAATTGCTTTGCAGGTTTGTGCAGGTTTCCTCACGATGTTTTCCTTCACCGCATAGCTCGTGGTAAATTTCAAATGTAATTCCGCACATGAATTTCGAAAAACTCAGAGGTGCGAGCCGGGGTTTGAACCCACGACCCTCTGCTTAAGAGGCGGTAGGTCAAACCACTAGGCCACCACGGCCCTTATGATTTATTTATTTATTTATTTCAATGAAACTTACACAGTATAACAGTTAAACACTAAGGCACTGCGCAAGACAAACACTGAGAAGAGAGAAAGAGATTGAATGACAATCCAACAAAACAACAATTCATAAATAAAAGTTATAAAACAAACAAAACATTTAAACATTTTTTTTACGTACAGGTGGACAAACGTGCATCCATCATCTCACAGAAGCTTAAACATTCATCACATACAATTCCATCGACCATTAAACACGTCACACTCTGGAGCTGATGCAAGAAGGCCATTAAGAAGGCACTGTGCGCGAACTAGCGGCGACTGCTTGCGAGCAACGGTACGCGCAGACGGGGTTATTGCGTGGCCTAAAACAGAACTTGGTCAAGAAAGGAACATGTAAGCGCACAAGTTGCGCCACCAATTCTGCACAGTTAGAATCCCCGCGCAAAGCGCCGCAAAGCATAATCAACAGAGAAAAGTTACGCCTGACCTCTAGAGAATTAAACCCCAGTACGCCGAGCAGGAATTTCGTTGGATACAAGAATGGGTAGTACCCATAAGGTTTTTTTATACAAAAATCTTAGGAACGCTTTTTGGATTTTCTCTAGAAGTAAGGCGTAAGTAGACTCATGCGGATTAGGATGATAGCTAAGTTTATGCAAGATAAGCGTGTTCATGCAGTTCCTCCACCTCCACACTGTAAGAACACACACAAATCACACAAACCCATCTATCACCACCACCACCACCACACTACAATGACGCGTTTCGAACTCGACCAGAGCTCATCTTCAGGGCAACACAACCGTACCATGCTACCTATACATGCCAGCTACCATGCTGCTATGCTGATGTTTGACTAACAAACCACAACAAACATTTTCATTTGTCACTGTAACTCCCTAAGTACCCACCTATATTTTTTCTCAAACAAAACAAAACTACCCACAAAATATCATATAAAACTGCCTTGAATTTTTATTTATTTACTGTTAAGGCGTGATTTATTATTTTTGTTATTGCTGAAATTGGTGACCTGTCGTTTCGCCGAGTTTAATTACGCAGATTTTTGTTTCGCAGACAACCATTGGCAGATTTTTCTTTTGGCCGAGCAACGTTTGGTATAATTTTGTTACGCCTATTATTCGTGTCGCCGAGTAGTCATTAAGAAGAATAGCGATATGCAGATTTCTATTTTTTGTTATAAATTTTATCACATTATTTTTCACCAAACGAAAGCAACGCAGGCCATAAACTGTATGATAGTGAATTTTATTGCTACAAATAAGTCTATTTTAAAAATAATATAATAATATTTATGATAATGGAGTTTTATGAATAGAAAACAATATTCTTAAAAAAATTATGTCAAAAAAAGGAGTCTAAGAGATATGACAACTGCCATTATGGTTTTAAATGGTTCGGAGTTATGATCGGTAGTAATAGTGACTAAGTACTAATAATGAGTATTATGACAGAAAATTGTATGACAAACATTTTCGGAGTTCCAATAATCGGGGTTGAAAAATTATGCCAACTTTGGCGCACCCCTAAAACACTTCCGGAGTCAAAAAAGTTCAGTCTTGTCTATTAAATTGTTAGTTTTATTTTTCTGATCAGCCATAATTTGTCATCACGTTGGCACTTTGTTGTTAAAATAAACTTGTAGGTTTTGATAATTTCTGTATTGACAAAGCAAAAACTAATTTCTTTTGAGATCCGTAACGTTGCTTTACTATTGTAATGTTATAGTGCAAAGTTATTGTAATTTGTCAACTAACATGTAAAAGCACCCTTTATCTATGGCTAATTTTCCAGTGCAGTAATTGACTTTGTATTTTTAGGGTTCCGTAGTCAATTTTGACGACCGGATGGCCAAGTGGTTAGAGAACCTGACTACGAAGCTTAAGGTCCCGGGTGCGAATCCCGGCCGGGGCAGATATTTGTATGAATAATACGAATGTTTGTTCTCGGGTCTTGGATGTTTAATATGTATTTAAGTATGTATTTATCTATATAAGTATGTTTATCCGTTGCCTAGTGTCCATAGTACAAGCTTTGCTTAGTTTGGGACTAGGTCAATTGGTGTCAAGTGTCCCGTGATATTTATTTATAACTAGGAACCGTTATAGTTTCGCCATTTTGTGTCCGTCTGTCTGTCTATCCGCGGCTAAGCTCAGAAATCGTTAGTACTAGAAGGCTGTAATTTGGCATGAATATACCTACATATCAATCACGCCGACAAAGTGGTTAAATAAAAAAAACTAAAATAATTCTTTTGGGTACCTTCCATAGACGTAAAGTGGGGGTGTTTTTTTTCTCGACTAACCCTATATGTGGGGTATCATTGAATAGGTATTTTAGGGGGTTCCCAAGACGATTTTTAAATTCAGTGATCTGTTTGCGAAAATCGAGCGTCCCACCAATCTAAACTGTTTTAGTGGAAAAATTTGAAAAAAATCAGAATGGTAGTAAGTACATTAAGTTTACAAATATATATTTTTTCGTAATGGCTATATATATACGGAACCCTATCTTGGGCGTGTCCGACACGCTCTTGGCTGGTTTTCTTTATCTGTAATGTAGATTACATTTTTACACGGTATCTGGCAGCGTCGTGTCTCATTCCGGCCACTCGCTCCAACACCCAAATACCCAGATTTTTCAAATACCAGACGACGTTACGCAATTACAATTGACATTAGTTGATGTCTCCGCGATCTCGCTTCTTTTATACCGACGTAGCAACTGTTCTCCGCGTCAATTCACAACCTCTTAACGTTTTTCTTTTTGTTACACTGATTTATTTCAAGCTATAAACTTAATGCAATTCTTGCAGTCATTAGTAATGTATTAAGACAAGGTCGTCTCATAAAATCAAAGGGCAGGTGATTAGGTGAGATTGTTAACTAGCCTCGCCGGCAGCTTCGGCGTGATTTATTAATAAATCCAACATTGACAAAGACCGCCAAAACACCTGGCGGCCCGCCAGCCATGAAAAAATCGGCCTACGTCTGCGCCGCAGAACAATCCCATGACGCGCCTAGGAGCTCCGCGATTGCACTCTCAAAATAAATGAACAGAAATGTTCTAAGATTGCATCTCCATCCACTAACAACCAGCCAAGATGGTTCAGTAACAGAAAAGAGACGCAGAAACGCTGCTTAACCCTGTCCTATACATTGCCATGGGAGAGAATTTGCAATTCTCTTCTTTCTAAGATTCAGAGCTACGCCGCTGTTGTTGGTGGAGCACGTAACCGCTACTCCTTCTCCACCTCACTCCTTTGTAATTACGTGGAAAATATTAAAAATATTGAACATTCATTGTTATCGCACTAACAAAAAAAAACAATTGGACAATAACTAAACCATTGAAGTTGCGTAACTCTTCATATCTTTTTAAAGATAAACAACAATGAAGAGGACAATGAGAATTAATCTTTGTGCTGTACCTACCTAAGTAATTTGGATTAAGGAGCCAATTGCTTGCCGATCATTTTAATTTTTGACGTGAAGACGACTTAACATGATAGTGTAGGTACATTCAAATTTAGAAATCAGCTAATTATTACTTTAGTGCCTTGCCATTTGTACAAATTTTCAACGCCTTTACTGTCCGAGTGTTCTTAGTAACTGCGACAAAGTACAGTGTTCTACTGTTACGACTGTCTAAACATTCCAAAGATCATCCACCTCTGAAATCATCGTACATGGCGAACGTGTGTGATCCAAACCATGTTATTGGATACAAGTTGTGTCCGCGAGTGGGTGATGCCACGACAGCGTCACGAGCGCGGTCTCCGTGACAGATCTCCACGCCAGCGAGAAAAACATGTGATATATTTAGCACGGCCGTGTGCTCCGGCCGCAACCAGACGCCGACTAAATATTTACCCAACTTCCGCACCCACATCAGCGATAATTACCCCACTCGATGGCAATCAAGCGATTTGTGTTTAATCACCGTTGTACCTACTTTGCAAATTTTCACAAATAGACCGCCGGGAGTGTACGGCAGTGACCCAATTTTCTGGGCATACAAAGTGCTTTACGCTCGTGCACATGTTTCAATTACTAAACTAGTTTATTCATATTGTTAGCTTTATTTACACATAGTTTGATTTACAAAGTCTATTAACACAGCCGCTGATTTTTGATCAAAACTCTCGACATAATTTAATAATAAGAAGTATTAAACGTAAATTTACGTGGGTGAGCATTGTATCTACATACTTTTGGAGTACGACCGTATAAGGTTGAACATATGGCATAAACACGCGATCAAAGTTATTAATGTACTAGCAGTAAAATACATTAAATTATCATAAAAAGCAACGTAAGAATATATAATGATCGGCGTGATCCGTACCGTCGCACGGGGCAGGGTCAAACTGAAACCGCCCAAGTGCAAGTTTACACAATATGCTTCCCTCGCCTTTAGACTGCTAAAGAATGAAACGTATTTATATTCTACCACTTAAGCCTTTACGACCTACTACCGATTGAAACTAGTTTTAACGCGTGCTACGCGGCTACGAGCATGCAGCACGCAGTTAAAGCCCATCCTTTTGTTTCGAATGATCGAGAGCCATGGTTATCTATCTAAATAAACATTAAACAGAAAAGAAATCCGCTCTTATTGTAATTTGGTGGATGGAGATATACTAAACCAATAATAAATATTAATATGCCACTTTTAAAATAATGCAGGGCCGAGCGCATCTTTGGAGCGTCTCCAAGAGCAAGTGCGTCGAGCTGCAGTCGTTAGGTGTGAAGTGCATGCGTTGCTCGCAGCTTTATCTCTGTGATGTGACGTTTACACCCGCCACAACTCTGATTACAATATTACCTAACCCTTTCAGATGTAACGTGTCCCGACCACGTCATAAAGTACCCCCAACTTCATCAATTAGAAGCTTTACGCGCACGCGGACTCGTTGATAATTTGAGAGGAAAACGTTCCTATTCATCGATTGCGATCTGTTACCCTTCTAAATATACTTGCAAAACAACATTTGCATTCGATTCGAGATTATGAACGACTGTTATCATTCGATCGGACCGATAAATATTGTCTGATGGGTGAATGCCGTTGGAATCAGTTCGGGCTGGCGCGGGTTCCTGGACGGCTTACTCTGTCGGGCTCAGCACGCAGCCGATGTTGGCAAAATTAAATAAATTCAGGCAGCCGCACGCAACAGCCTCGCCTGCTGAACGCGACCGATACTTTGCTAAATGTACTATCTTATGTCGCACGTAATGCCAGTTAATACGAGTAATCCTGAAGTTAGTTATAACTGTCTGCGCACCTCATGGAGGTTTAGCCTTTACTCAATGCATATTGCGAATTGCGATATATCACTGCATCTTACTATTTTAAATACGATGCTAGCTTCCTTATTCCTTTTTTTGTGTTTAAAGGATAGGTGATCTGGTTTTTTAATGTCTATAGAGGTATATAGGTTACTCGTAAGGTATTTTAAAAATAATAATAGAAAAAGTTGATTCAGGCTAAACTGCGGTGGTCCATATTAGTGAAGAACGACATTTTATCTAGTTACTCCGCTATAAGCGGGTTAGCAGAAGCGGTTGTAGTTCATTAATATAAGTCTATTTTTGATTGTACTACGGCGTTTGAGGAATTATTTAATGTCATTTTAGAGTCGAATATCCTAGGATGGGCTCGACGTGCAGACACGCGATCTACGTCAATCCAGATAATTTTTATATCGCTATTATACCAGATATTAATGACTGTTTTATGATAGGTACTCGTCGTTAGATACATGCTCTAGAAAATGCCATAAAGTTTGCATTATAGCCACTTCATTAGCTATTGCATTGTTTAATTGTGGCTTCTGCCAACAGAAGAATATTTAAGTACGCGCATTTACTTAAATACTTTTCGTTACGGTGCTCACTTACGCACATTTACAGTGATTGATTAGTTCAGATCAAATACTGTCAAAAAAAATCACTCACTCGATAGCCATTTCAATGCAGTACCCGAAACCTAAAGTTATCAAACTTTTAAACAACTTTTCACAAAAAGTCCTGGAAATACCATATAAATTTTCCTCTGAATGATACAAAGCCATTCAGATATTTTCCATTCCTCACGTCACAAGGTTGACATTCGTGCGTCGACTTGTCGCGAGTTGTTTACAGCAGATGCACAATCGCCGTAGCCGCGGTGCCGTAGACGGTTGCGTAGCGAGTTGTAAGATCTCGGGGCGCGTCAGAGCTCGGGGTGAGAGCGATCCGCGAAGGTTGCGCCCATGACCGCGCCCGAGCCGCGCCGCGCCGCAGTACCTACCGTGCCGTGCTCGCTGCTCCTCGCACCGACCCGACCGAGCCCGGTGAACCCGCGAACCCGTGACCCCAGTGCAATGATGTGCCCAGCCTGCTGATGATGTGTCGCGAGTGTGTGACTTTGAGCGCGACCCGCGCCAACCGCTGGCCCCGGCCCACGAGACCGTAGCCGCGCCGGACATGTGGAACTCAATACTGCCACTCCTGGCCCTTGTCGCTTTTGGCGGTGGGGCCACTTTCGGAGCCAACAAGGCGTTGCTCGACTGTGCAAGGTTCGCTGCTGATACTACAATTTAATCCATCGGAAGTTGTCATAACATACGAGGAGGTGGCGGGTGGTACTTCAACTTCTTAGAGACACCTAACTGATCCTATAAAGGATTTGCACTGTAACAGAAAACTGTGCCCGATCCTTTGCAAAGTTTTGTAGACACTTTCACATTCCTCGTTACTCTTTAATGAATAGGTATAGAATTTTACTGATACCTTATGATTTTGGGACTGGCATACAATCAGATAACATTAGAAATCCTAGCACATAGCGCATTGTCTGCTGTAAAATTTTACAAAGACAGTTAGTAAACCGTAATTGAACCGAGCAAATTGTGCGGGGACCTCGGATACGAAAATAATTTCGATGCGACACGCGAGACAGCGCCGCCGTCTGCCGTCGCGGGCTGCCCAAATTATTATTGTTCTCTAACTTTTGCTTCTGTTACAAAAATATGAAAATCCATAAAATTTTACATCATAAAAGGTAGATTTTCAATGTAAACCGTTTCAGTTTGCACTTGTGAGAAATATTGTAAAACACATGGCGCTAATCGAAACCTATAAATTAAATTAAAAACATCAAAAAACCCGACTGCCAAAACTAAAAGGAAGAAAATAAGCCTAGTAGTCTAGAACTATTAAGTATCTAATTTAAAAAGTTCAACAGTCGGGACCCATTACTAAGAGTTTTTGAGCGTCCCGACTGTTGAACTTTAAATTAGCTACCTACTCGTAACAGAGTTCACAACCACTAGGCTTATTTTCTTCCTTTTAGTTTGTCCTTTTAATTTAATGTTTTATTTTACACTTTTTTGATATTTATGTGAAAATGGTAGATTTAAAGTATTATAACCCATATATATACTGGACTTATTATTAGCTTTCATTTGATACAATACAAAAAGTTATGACGAATCCAATGACACCTCATAATAATATTTTAAAATTCGTCTAGCCGTTTAGGCTGCAGCGAGGCTGCAGCGGTTTATCTATTAAATTAATGTAACTTACGGATAGCGATAATATTACAAGTACTTAAATCTTCTGAAAATAACAAACGAAAATATGTGATACAGTAAGAGTTCAGGCGCAATTCGTGTCGCGATGTTGTATACATGCAAATATATATGTTTAGCATGCAAAACCTTGTAAAAGTGTCTGCGTGGCAAATACTGGCTGAGAGTGAAACGCCAGCTTTATAACAGCTTATTAAGTATAAGTATTCCTAGTACTGGTCCCGAAGACTAGTCTTTTAGCCCTAAATTTAAGCCTATTGGTTCCATAAACATTCATGGTTGAACAAAACAAAAATTTGGTTGGAAAAACAAAATTTTCCATCGATTTTTTTTTTTTGTATTTTCGATATGGTTTTACGGGATGACCGTAAATGTAACAAATTTGGAGTCGAAATAAAAAAAAAAAACAAAAAGACTCCAAATAACCAATCCTATTGATTATGTTTTTAGGGCTATGCTAATTGCTAAAAAACAGAAACTAAAACAGACTCGTCGTTTTAAAAAGCCTTAGCCTATGAAAGATTTTAGGCCTTTTTGTAATGGAGTGTTCCTTTTCAAGTAATAGACTTATGTTAAGGCTAAAGCTATTTTTGAGACTCAGCCTAAGAAAGCCATCATCAAATCAATTATGAAATAAACAACATATTTTTTACATTGCATTTATAAAATAAAATAATGTTTTACTTAAGTATCGCTAAAACAATTCAGCCACTACGAAAGGCGCATTGAATATCTTATGTTTGTATCTATTTTGTATATCTTAACTATCTTTTGCCCGCGGCTTCGTCCGCGTGGAATTCGGTTATAGCGCGCTGTTCCCTCTGGAACTGTGTATTTTTTTTTCAGGATAAAAAGTAGCCTATGTCACTCTCGAGCCCATAAACTATCTCTATGCCAAATGTCACGTCGATCCGTCGCTCCGTTTCGACGTGAAAGATGGACAAACATACAAACACACAAACACACATTTTCGCATTTATAATATTAGTATGGATACAGGTTCCGTAATTGATAGCTAGTGGTGGACTGTATGGGAAGTAATGGGAAGATTGATGGAAACACCGGTTAAATGATAGGTTATTTAATAATAAAAGCACAATATTATGTATTGAACCGACAGATCGGGCAAACAAATCACAACTGACAATCAACGTAAAAAATATATTAAAAAAGCAAGTGACAAAAAGTATAGTTATAAAAAAAGTCACACCGCAGCCAGTCGCCAACAGTAATTAATAAAAACCTTAAAATTTAAGGTAATTAATTCATTACTAGAGTTAACCAATTTTCTAAAGTTGATAATCTCGAAAAGAATCTTAGCCTTGAGGGCTAAGAGTTTCAAACTCAAACTCAAACTCACAACATTTATTGACAAGAAAAACACACTACATCACAACAAAAACACAGTAAAAACATAAATAGGAGAAGAGAGGAAAATAAGAGATATTGTGCTGTAGTGTGATGCCAAAAGGACTCAGCTCAGCATATGCCGTAGCCCTCATAGCCTTCATAGCCATTTCAGAGGGTTAAGCGTTACTGTAGTCAGACTAGCCTTAAAATAGCCTAGGCCTTAGCAAGACCTTTTCGACCTCCAACCAGTAGTCTTGAATAAGGCCTAGCCTAAAGGACTAAGAGTTTTTATGGGCTTGTAGCCTCTCAAGCCCCTTACGAGTCTAGCCACCAAAAAAGACTAAAAACCTACCTATAGTCCTCGGGTCGGGAACACTAAATTCCTAGTCATAAACAGTTCAACTTGAATGTTAGTGTCGCTCGCTCGGGACTCGTCACTTTTATTCGTTTTCCTGAAGATTCGAATGCGAAAAAAAAAACGAGCTTTTGTTTAGAGTTACAAACGACATCAGAAAACTATTTTAACCCCTTGTTTCACCATCGGACGGACGGACGGATACAAATGTGATGCCGCCTCTGTTTGTTTTGTACGAATAGACGGAGACGGCATAACACTTTATCCGTCAAATAAAATTAATCAATGGGTGGTGAAACAGCCCCTAAGTGTACTTTAATCGTGAAAAGGTCAACGACACTTTAACTTTAACTTAACAACAGCTTATAACAGGTGTTCAACCGAGTACTTCCTATGAATGAACTCTGCTGAAGACATAGCATTGAATTGTACTTGTTTAATTTTATTAGGGCTTCGTACCTCAGTTAGCAAAAACAGAACCCTTATAGCAGTGATGGACAAAGTACGGCCCGCGGACTAACTCCGGCCCGCCGACGTTCCATCGAAGTGAATAGTACCTGTACCTATATGGCCAGCGATCAGAATATCATGTCGTTATTTGGCAAACATAAAAAAGTATATAATAGAACGGTGTAATCCCGGCCCTCCTCTAAAATATCTGTAACTTTCTGGCCCCCCATGAAGAAAGTTTGCCCACCACTGCCTTATAGGATCACTTTGTTGTCCGTCTGTCTGTCAGTCAATAAAGAACTTTTTTCTCAACTACACATGTACGTGTACCTACTACGTACACGCTGCGTACACTTTGCTTAGGAGCTGGGCTCTGCTAAATAACACTGGATATTCATAGATTCCTACAAATATGTATGGAACCCTCGGAGCGTGAGTGCGACTCGCACTCAGGTGGTTTTTGTAAATATTCTTAGATGAAAGAGTTAGTGTCGGCGTATGTCAGTTAAGTTAGTCGGCGTAGTGTTGGTGGAAGCAACTAATAAATTGAAAATTTACATTAAAAATTTAAAACCCGCGTAGGCAGTACGGAACCCTACACTGCGCATTTCCCGACACGCACTTGACCGGTTTATTACAATGCAGAGACGAGTACACGATCTACAAACAAAACAAACAAAAAATCCGTGAGCTCCTAAAAATACCTTTGGATTTTAGAAGCATACTTCGGATATTGACGGTGACACGCGATCGTAATATGCGGATCTGTTCTGTTATCAATTTGCAAAAAAAAAACGAAATTACTGTAAAAAGTTATGTAAAGACTAACCATCAGTACTTACAAAATGACCTTACTATAGTAATATTAGGCTTATTTATCTTTTTCTAATTTTAATACAATATGACTTTTTGTCTTGATATAAATAAAACAAAAGCAGCATTTTCGAATTTTTTTATCTCTTTTATCGTTAATTTAGATAGAGAACGACCCGCCTTCACACACTACTTTTGTTTGGAAGTATATAGAGCTGTTATACTGTGTCTACTGTTCTCTTGGGTGTGCCAAATTATTTTATTTCGTCTGCTTCTTTTAATATTTTTTTAATGTACTTTTCGAAATCCCTGTTGCTTCTATAACTCGGTCTTGTACCTTATTAAAATATTTACAATCATCACTCTTCTTGAAACTTTCAGCTTCTTTAAAAAAATATTTATGTACATTATAAACAATTTCCCGTGATTGGCTATTTACAGAAATACCCTGTTTAAGTTGACTTCCCATGGAAATCAATTACTGAAAAATAAAAAACTAAATAAATAAGTAAGTGGTGGTTTTAACTGCTTTATATATATATAAAAAACACAACGAGTGCACTCTTCGCGTGATGGATTGCTACTAAGTCAAAAAGACAATTGTTATTTTCTACTACACGAACCCTTCCGATTTCCCCCGATACCCGAAGGTTTTTCTAAGAGCTCACGTGTTGTACTTCATCTATGATAGCAGTTAGATATTTTTGATATAGTTATTAAAACAACTTTAAAAGAATTTTTTAAATAATGCCTTGGCAATTACTTAGTGGAAATTGACTAGGTAATTAATTCGACAAAAAACATTTCTGCTTAATTTCCATAGCGAAAACTACCGGAAGGACGTCACTAATTTTTTTAACCTATAATTAGTACATCTTGCTAAATTCGGATTTGAATGAATCTTTGAAAATTACACCTTAACTACACATGCGATTTTTTGCTTCGTCAATCGTGTGTGCAAACCTATTATTTCGCAATAAATGTGGTTGTAAAGAAGCAGATGTAATGCGGTGCCATAGTCGTCAAGGAACGATTGCATATTATTAAATTCGTGTCACGTCCGGTATCTCTGGTTGCCTTGTGACAACAAAAAGAACATGTGCGTACATGACACATTTTATAAGGACAATTTTATTACAATTTCTTTTTGCCCAAAACATGTTTTTGTATTAACTTTCCTTGTTATTCCGGCAAACACTTTAAATTTCGATCAGCAATGAATGAAGGAAGACGAGCCAGATGAAGGCCACGAGCGACAAATTTTAACCAGGTGAAGGAGAAAGTGGATGTCGTGTCGTATATAAGGAAGTCAAACCGCTGTCCGAAGATCGTGCCGACTGCGGAGTGGCGGTTACTCCACCGACAAGAACTTAAAGAAGAAAAGATAGTTAATTCGGTACCTAGCGAATTTTTCAAAGGCTTTTCAATGACATAACCGAATAACACTTACTTAAAGACTATTCATATCACCAAGTATAACCTATTAAGCGGCAATTGAATACCTATAGGAAATTTGCAGGAATTAACATCCTTATCATTAAATCTAGTGGGAAACGAGTGCAAATACTGATAATTCTTCAAAGGTCTTGGTCCTGTTTTGGTACCTACCGAAGAAAGAACGTGTCAAACTTTACCGATTGTTATTTACACAAAGAAATATCTTTAAACAACATCCCTGATGCATTTTTACACCTTTTTGCTAATGTACCTATGTTTTGTGCATATTATTTTGCGCTTCCAACACATACAGATGTCATACTAGTCATACTACCCTACTACTATATGACATACTACCTGTAGATATACTTTTTATTGACTTCTATTTAACGGGTAGTAGGTAATAATTTAACCTAACATTCCTTGTTATTTGCATATCATTTAGCGTAGACGCAGCTATCTCATTTGATCTAGCTCATCTTTCATTTAGCCATTATCTATAACTATGTATAAAATAGTAACGTGACTACGTCACTGACAAACAGTATACCGACTAATCATTGAAGCTTTGCCTGTGAACCGATGTATTCCTTAAATTAAAGGTCGTTCATAAAGATGCGCTTAGAAGGATTTTTTCGAAATTCCCACATGGTTTGAAATAATTTAAAGTGGCTCTACTATCTCCGTATCGACCATAATTAAGTATTAGAGAATTTAAATTTGGTATTCAACTAGGTAGTTATAATAACTATAAACCATTTTGATAGATTTTAAAAATTTCCATGAGGTAACGAAAACTTTTCTTAGATATACTTACTAATTAATTTAAGCAAGATATAAATATTTTATGTACCCATACACGTAAACTTAGATAACATGCAACATCACTTCAATTTGCAAATAATATTAATATTAACGTTTGTTATCAAGAATGTAGCTTTTCAAGTAAACTTTTCAGATATTTTTCTATATTTCGTTAATTGACGGCTATAAATCACTCCACGACGGCTTGGTTGGGCAACGGCACCGTAACTCAAGTTGACAGAGTTTGCAATGAGAGGTATTCAGAGCAAGGGTCTATTTCTGTTGTCACAGTTACCGCCTCAGGCCGTCCGGGTTATATTTGGAATTAATGACGCAAATAGCAGCTATAAACATGTTAATTTTGGCTTGATAGTTGTACTATTGTTATCATAGGCATAGGCTGTTGCGTTTACTGTTTGTCCTGTATTTTTTTTATTAATATTAGCACATACATAACAATTTATTATCAGTACGCCAAACTGTAAAACAGTTTGTTGGCGTCGCAACAATATTTTTTCGATTTTCTAAGTAGATTCTTAAAGTTGTAAAAAGCCAATTAACTGCCACTAGTTTCCCATTGAGTCACGTTTCTGACGGTTTGACTGTACTTATTAATTCGTTAGCTCTTTTCATTAGCTCTAATAAATCTTTGTAAATATCTGAGTATCATTTAGCCGGGCAATAGCCGTCTAAGATACCTACTTATTGACCTAAAAGCCTACTTGAGGCCTTGATATTTATATCACCTGATTTTTCGTAACGATCTGGCAGCTTTGCTGGATATTGGCACAGAGCATGTACCGGAATATTATATTTTTAGAAAACAATAGGTATTGTTTTCAATTTCCTCCAACAAGTGAAACCAATAAGCACATGCACTCTGAATAAAACGACACCTGGCGCTTGATATTAGGTAGCTAGGAATATTTATAGTTCTATGTAGTATATTGTTCAGTCTGTTTTTGTGTGTTTGTTACGCGATAACTCCGCCAACTGTGGGCCGAATTTCAAAATTCTTTTTTTGTTTTAAAAGACATACTTCCAAGATGGTCCCACTGTCACTAAGTTAGGATCTGATGATGGGATATTAGAGAAATCGAGGGCAACCCTCAAATTTTAAAAGCACACCACACCTATAGCTATTTTGTCATTTTAACACCAAGCTAAGTACTTACCAGAAAGTATCATTTGGTGAACTGGATCTGATAAAGAAGACCGTAGGTACCGGTACTCTGTTATAAAAAAATATAACTTTAAAATAATATAAATGATTAATTGTATTTTTTCTTATATTAATAAATAAAACTAAATAAAAAACTATGCCGTGTTTGAGCTTAATGGAATCGTTGTGAGATGCACTTTGGCTACAAATCACAAAACATTAAAAAAAATGTTTAACAAAAAATGGAACCGACTGCAAAAACCTTGAAAATAATTTTCTACTACTTTGAAGTCGGTGCCTCAGCACGAGCCAGCAGGAGTGATTGAAGCCCAATATTTAGTGGACGTTTTTCGGCTGACATGATGATATAGTATATAGGTGAGATAGACGACTATAGTTCCACTCCTGCTGGCTCTTTTCAAGGTTTTGTAGTCGGTTCCATTTTTGCTAAAAAGTTTTGAATCAAGGTTTCCATTAAAGTGTTATTTATTTCAACCTCTAGACCAAACAGTAGATGAAATATTCCGGATCTATTTTGATACCTTGTAGATCTTGTAAAAACCGATTAGTATTATCAAATAAAATTTATCAGAAATAGGTATTCGCACGATAAAATTGTAAACTTGGCAGTAGTTTGTTTTTTGGAGAAAATATTTTTTTAAGTAGGTAAGCTTTAAAACTACGCTTATGAATGACAGAGCCACAATATAATGCCAGCATCATAATAATAATAAATATTGACATACTATCTAGCACCATAATAGTAATAAGTATTGCGCGTAGAAATATGCACAAAAAAAGCATTACAATTCGAAAACACGCGTTTACCCAGAGATAGAACCAAGCTAGATCAATTGTTCGCCCTGAGCCGTTTCGAAATCCTTGATATAAATAAATAGCTACTGATTAGAGAGAGATATGTATAGTAGCAATGTGATTCGTTTCCTCTCGTCGGGCGTCTGACATAGTATAAGTCAGGCGGCTTGTTAGAGCAATTCCACTGGCGGGGGACCGGCGCGCACGCAGACAGCCTGGCGCTGAGCCAAACGGCTTGGGGACACTCGGGGACTAGACAATGGGCGGCAGTTGATCGCTTAAGGAAATTTCAACTGTTTCTATTAATGATGTACTCTTTATTTCCGGATCAACATTTAAATGTTTGACCACTTGGGTCAAGTGTCATCCGTCACACTCCTACGATCACTATAGCGGAAGCACTTATCGCAAAAAAAATATTCAAACTTCATTAAGCATTTAGTTATTGTCTTTTGTGTTTGTGTGTTGTTTGTGTTCCAAATCCGAAAAAATCTATATCAAAATTTGTCTCTACTCTACCTCTATCTCGAATATTTGTATTTACAAGTAAACGTAATTTTAGAATAGGGTTCATAACGATGTAATTTAATAGTTAACCTAATTTATTTTACTCTTGTACGACTTTACGTCTCTGTATTTTACAATTTTGAGATAGTGGAATCACTTTTTGGATTCCATTGGTAGGTTTTCATAGATTTAATTTTTATCAGTTTATGTAGTTTATGTATATTATTTAAAGTATCGTATTGCTTTATCTATTTCCGGCTTTTAAACTCACTCTTTGTCGGCCCCTTATTAAATGCTTCTCTCATCTACTCAAAGGTGAACTGGAAGAGATCCCTTAAAGGGAAAATTCACCTTTTCACCTCAGCTGCCCAAACAGGCAGGTTTTGCTATTAAAAATCAGTGAGCAAAGTCGCATTTTGCTCACTTTCCCGCTTTTTTAATAAAGTACGCAACCTCGTTGCACGAAAGCCGCTGCTATTGTTTTTTTTTGTAATAGAAGCTTTCCGTATACTGCCTACCTCTTAGAGTTGGAATAAGTATTTGTCAAATTGAATGAATTTGCAACTTATCTGTTTATATTTATTTAATAGAAATCGTAATAAAATCATATTTAATAACATGTATAATAAAGTAAACGTTTATTGTTCAATCTTTTTAATGAAATTACCCAAAGATGAGGCTTTTTGCAGTATTAAAAAATATGACATTCATATTCTGAGTTCACATTACAATGCACCGTACCTACTGGACACTTTTTCGCTCCGAATTCAAAACTTCTCTACTTGCCGGAGACTTTTGATCATTGTCTGGCATTTTCAACTTTTTGGTGACTTTTTAAAAGTGTTATGGCGACTAAGTATACGTATCATATTTGAGTAATGGTTTTAAATGTGATTATTATCTGTTTCTTAAAAATCGTATTATTTAAAATAAAATTATGTTGTTTGTTTTGTAATATGTGGTTTCACTCTAACCTTATGTTCTCGCTGCTGAGGTGAAAAGTTGTATGTGTCACACGAGACCAAAGTTTTTTTGCATCTCGTGTATTTGAGTCCCTCGCTGATCTCAGGAGTCTAACCTAGAACTACTTCTTAACTTACTCGGGATTCAAAATTAACACTCGCAGCTAAAAACGACTTTGCTCTCTTGTTGCACAAATAACTATTTTATATTATTTGTTTGTTGATTGTGTTTATTTCTTCATTTTCGTACAAAAAGGAGTTTACATACATATAAATAAAATAAATTACAATACAATGACTTTTTTTACACCACTACATTAGTAAGCAATACAGATAACAACAAAGGTGCATAGGGAAAAAGTACAAGGTAAGCAAAAGATGACCTTTTCGCTTTTTTTTACAACAGTAATATATGCATACATTTTATCTTTCTGGTATTTTCGATTTCATTTTACCCTAATTTTAATCCACAAAGCGTGCGACGAGTAACACGAATTTTCTTCTCTGCCAAAATTTGATCATAAGAAACAGTATTTGCAGTTTTTTTTGGCGTAGGTTTTAGAAAAATAATTTTAATATTAGTGTGTATCGTCGCCCCGTTATGAATGGCAAGAAAAGATGTTGGTAAAGTGCGTTGTCATGAAAGCTCTATTCGTCCTAATTTCAATTCAAACGGAAACAGATTTCAAATGCTTTGGTAACTTAAGGGGAGTCCTAAGTGGAATATTTTCAAGGACAGTATTTTTTCCGGCTATCTTGCTTTTACAAGCTTTTATTCAATTTCGTTCGTAAATTTTGTTTCAAAAAGTACCTACTAGTTTATTTTTAGGTACCTACTTCTAGTGGTCGAAATGACTTGAAATTTGGTAAGTATAGATAATGTAGGTTGGCTGGCAATGCAAAAAGTACAGTCAGTAAAAAGTTTGAAATAATTATTTTATTTTTTAACAAAACTAATTTAACGTATTATTTTTGCATTCAATAACTACTGAGGTCTTTATTATAAGCATCTGATTCTGTCATAATACATACGTGAAAATTTTGGAGACGAGCGCGGCTACATTTTGTTCATTTATCGTGGATTTTAAACAAAGTTTTGCTAAGAGTCGTATGTGTTTACGAGGGTGGTAAATTAAAATAGAATAATAGAGACGTAACGTTTACAAGAAACATAAATGTCGGTCCAACGAGCCAACTAAAAGCAATTAACACCGTCTATGCCGTCCGTTTATATTGCAAGCTGTAACAATGCTCTGGTTGGTTCGGTACTTTCTGTAGTTAAAGTTTTTTAGAGGTCCTAATTACACACACATTCTTTAGCGCTTTTGTTTCTCTTTAATCTAAGTTGTTACTGAGGTAACATTATGCAATGTTTTCAACCGTGTAAAAATTCCTTGTTCCGCGTAGGTACATAACCACCTTACATAACCAGCACCGCTAAGGGCCATATCATTTCTATTAATTAGGTCCTGGTGCTTCGGCGGCCGCTGCAGCGGTGCGCTCGCTTCGCTCGCTCGGCTCGTACCTTTTGTGGTCGCAATTGTATCTAAAACTCCTCCTCGCTTCGCTCGTCGTCGTACCTAATTTTCTCATGCCTAAAAATATTTGGCCCTCTCCAGTGCTGGTTATGTAAAATAGTTATGTACCGGAAACAAGGTGTTAAAATACCGTAGATTCGTAATACCTACGTAGTTACGGTAGTTAGTAATCTAGAAGAACAAGCCTATAAACCTGAAGCAAAAGCTTACTCTGTAATACGGTATTTGGATCCTCCTGAATTTTCTATATCATATTTATTAATTATTATAAATGAAAATATAAATAAACTGCCAATGTTTAGCAAAAAAATATATAATTTTTAGATTTAAGAACGTTGTAATCTGTTTTTTGTTGTTGTTTCGTAATAAATTTTATTCATTTCATTTCAAATTGAATTTAGTGATTTTTGAAAAACGCTTTTCTCTGTGAATTTACTAGCCCTACTTGCGTATGACGTCACATGCTAGTATTTCTTTCTCTATCAATTATCGAATTCAAAACCTTTATAACTCTGTCAAGGTAGCTTAAAAAATATTTTTCCGTTCGATAAAACACACTGACAAACTATTGAGTATTTGTAAAATAAATAAAAAATAATTAAATAGCGTATGGCATCGATTAGGAAGCGTTTGTATTTCTTTTTAACCGACTTCAAAAAAGGAGGAGGTTCTATGTTCCAATGTTTGTATTTTTATTGGTGACATTTAATTTACCGCTTCATTCACAGCGCTTTAAACAAAACTAAGCGTACTCGCTCGAAGAGTTCGACAATACAGCAGTCCTCCCAACACAAACATGAGCTTTTACGAAAATTTTATTTGAATTTCTTTGTTTATTCGTATAACCGTGCGTGCAACAAAAATCCATCTAAAATTATTGTGGTTGAGTTACCAAGTTGCGTGCTGGTTCCTTCCGGCAGTAATGAGCATTTGCAGTAATGATCACATCCGAACGACGGAATCTCATGCTTTCTTACTATGATGTTTATATGTTATGATACCTTTAGCTTTTGTACCTATGTTACCTTTGTCTTTCCACGTCTCTTGATGAACTTTTTCCTTTACAACTTTTAATTCTAAGTATGGATATTCTTACTGTCCACCCTACGGTTGTGGAACTGCTTCCTGATGATTTTAAGGTGTGCTTGCGTATCAAAAAGCTAGCAATAATACTCATGTTCAAGACATGTTACCTTAGTCTCTGCATATTGGGACTAAAGCTCCTTATTAATATCTAGAGTCCAAAGTATATTTTTTTATTTACTTTGGAAACCCCTTAACAACCAATTACGGTGTATGTGGAAGGAGCAACACCGAGAGGTTTAGTTCGAGTGTCACTATGGTTGTTTTATTCTTGCCTTGTTTTAGTCCCTTGTTAAACAATCGACTCTTGTATGTTGTGGGTATGTGTAAGTAGAGTAGGTATACATATGTATGGATATTTTTTACACATATTTATATGCTGTGTATTGCGCCACCTTCTATAATCTACTATCCCTTTTTTCTTTCTGTTGTAAAGATTGCCTGGAAGAAATAACTCTGAAGTGGGATACCTATGTATAAGTAGCTTATTTTGAAAATTTCCTGCGTGAATCTGTTCTCAGTAGGTAGTGCTATTATGTGCTGATCAATAACTTGTCTTTATATTGTACAAATTTATAAGAATTCTGAAAATTTATTAATCTAACTAATGTAATCTTTTCTGGTGTCAATTGTTCAAATGGTAACTTTAACTTTTCGCAGCATTGCGATATTTGCGAAGTGTTCCAATATTTTTTTAGAACTACAAAATCTTATTTAAGCACCTAATCACGAAATTCCATGTTGCCGTCTTATAAAAACGTTTTCGCTATCAAAAGCACCCTTATAGTTTGTTTGTTACATAATTTAATTAGTCACGATATTGCGACAACATTTCCTGCTACACTCGAAAAACGTGATTGAAATGATTTGTGATTTAGTTAACGTACCTAACGTAGCCGGTAACATAACGGTAACGTACACTTTCAGTTAAATATTTAAATAGGTATGCAATACAATACATATTTTCTTTATTGCACACCACAAATCAGTACAAAAATGTATATACAAGGTGTTAATTAAATAACTAAAAACCAGAAAGTAGTTTGCTAAGAATCGGGAGTAGAATCGATTACACTATGTTTTAAATTAGGTTGTGTTTTTATATCCCTTTTTTAATGTGCCCCGTCTAAAAGTTACGACTGCAACAGGCGCCAATTAAATATTTTAGCGAGATTGCATATGATTTTGATAATTTAATACTCGCCGGTTTACTGTCACTGCATGATTTCCTTTTAAAGCGCAACTGGCAAATATTATACAAATCATGAATATAGAGTTTGAAATGAAGTAGAATTACTGTGTTAGCAAAACACACCAATATGTTTTAAAATAATAAAGATATTCAAAAATAAATTCAATCAATTTACTTAAAATGAAAATGTATTTTTGGGGTGTCTGCGGTTTTAAGTTATTTATCGCATATGTCCAACAGTGGATGTCCTACGGCTGATATGCTGTTGATGATGATGAATTAATCGCTATGATACGTAGATGCTGGATAACGGCTGGAAAATCGAAGTTCATATCGTACCGTTCCTCTCGCTCTCGTATTAAATAGTATAAGTGTCAGAGGGACTGAACGACGCGAACTCCGATTTCCGAATTTCGTAGTAGCCCTGCAGATCTAGTGAATGTTTCTCCATCGTGTTTTATCGTACATCTTCGTACCTATTTATCTTGTTATCTCAATAAGCTTCAGTAAACTTCAGTAAGCTAACTAAATTATTGAATCAGGCATTACTTTGCATAGGTCCATATCTATGAACTGAAATAATTACTTTGCTCACCCGCTTTGCGTTGCGGGTTAGCAAAGTAACTGTTTCAGTTCATTCAGTAAGCTAGTTGAGAAAGTAAGATAACGAACTTTTCCGACAAAATACAATGACAAGAATTAATCACTACATTTATAGTCTACATGGTTAAGTCGAAAGCGTATTTTATGTGAAAAAAAACCATTAATGTATTGTGTAATGTGTTATTTTTGAAGCTCCTAGCATAAAAGTCCTCACTGTAGTAGTCGTGAAGTTTCTTTAAGTTCAACAGATGACCTACAACGATAAAAATAATAAAATAACTTCCGTCATCCTTCATTATGACACGTTAGTATAACGTAACCTTCGTGTGCGCTTTGAGCATGCAATTTTTCATTACCCCATAACTAAGTCAAGAGGTACGGCTTAATAATTAATTCATAAGTTACAATAGGCATACGTATGTATGTACAAAAAACTGTGGATATTGACAAAGTACCTACAGAAATCATTTTGAACGCATTCATAGCATTGGTATGAGCGATGATTCGCATAAATCACACCTGAGGCCGTATTGTCTAACACGCTGACACCCGCGATCGCTTTTGCCATCTCTTTCTACTCTCGTCTTATACCACTTTGAAAAAATGAAGCGGTGAAAACGATTGTGATTCCAAGTTATTACACTATAAGGCCTCTGGCCTTGTGAGTGATTTGATCACAACCTGTAACAATGAGATGTAAAGAGTTTTTGTTTCATTGCAATTGGCAGAATATCATTTACCGATCCGGGAAACCTTTTTAGGGTTCTGTACCGAACTAGGAACCCTTATAGTTTCGCCATGTCTGTCCGTCTGTCTGTCTGCCTGTCTGTCCGCGGATAAGCTCAGAGACCGTTAGTTAATGTAACACTTCATACGAATCTGAGTCCGATTATTGTGGCAAGGGGTTTCGTCTCGATGTTTTAGAATGCATGGAGATAATTAGATACAACAGTATGGGGTCTATTATTAATGAGCAGGTAAATTTAGTTTCATCTCCCTTGCTACGGCTTGGATCTAATTTCAGCAATGGTAGTTAATAAAACATCCCTTGACAGTAAATAAATAAAAATCAAGGTAGTTTTGAAGGACGGTTAAAAAATGTATTAATAATTTGTGGGTAGTTTTGTTTTGTTTCATAAAACGTATGTGGGTACTTGGGGAGTTACAGTGACAAGTTAAAAAGGTGGTTGTGGTTCGTTAGTCTAACAACTGGTAGCATGGTGTACGGTTGTGTCACTCTGAAGATGAGCTCTGTTTGAGTTCGAAACGCGTCAGTGTAGTGTGGTGGTGGTGATAGATGGGTTGGTGTGATTTGTGTGTGTTCTTACAGTGTGGAGGTGGAGGAACTGCATGAACACGCATATTTTGCATAAGCTTAGCTATTGTAAGGTCGCGGGTGAGCAAGGAAATTATTTTAGTTCATTACTATATTGTATGTGGAACCAAATATACGATTCGGACCCAAATCTTTAATATTAAAATTGAGGCCGGAACGTAAATTACAAGTAGTGACGAAAATATCCTAATGGGCACACCACAAACTCCTAACTCGTAGAGTAGCATCTTTTATCAGTAAGGTTTATTTTTATTACTATGAAAGTGTTAATTTTGTTTAGATTGTAGGTAGATTGTTATATAAACATATTGTGTTGAATAAATATAGTTTTCGTTTTATTTCCTCACATATTTGGAGAAAAACAGTATCACAGAATAACTAATAGTACTACCGTACAGAAGGGACTCTCTCGAACAAAAGTCAAGTTTAGGTATAAATTGTTGCCTACTCTTACGACTTGCACTCGAAATTGAAACTTATCATGTTACACGAGCGTTCATATTCCGTTGGGCACCGTTGACTCGAAACCGGTTTGGCGCACTAATGGGTACTAATATAAATTCAATAAGCTACCTTTAATAAATAAGTAAATAAACTTTAATGGCTAAAGCTACAAAACAACAATATTTTATCAGCAACAGCAACCATTTGGTAGTAGGTACCTCTTTGGTCAATCTTTAGTGATATTTTTGTTTAGTTTGTTTTATATTGGCTTGACAAAGTACCTACTGACTTATAAACAAACATTTGAGCAAACTTACTTTTAGGTGAATTAAACGGTATTCAATCAATAAGGAATCGACTTTGATTATAAACTACGAAAATTTACTAAATAAGTACCTACCTGTAGCAAAACTATATTCCTTTAGACGCCCTAAAATCCTTGTAATACCTAACAATCTTTTTCTTATTATGCACCTACTACTCTAACAGAGTATTTAACTATATGATGGTTTAAATTAAATGCAACAAAATGGCTTTCTTACGTTTCAATACCTATCTTTCGGAAGGTTGAAAAATGATAATTCCGATTCTTTTATCTTCTTTTTATTTATACAGCCATAAACAATTTCGAAGTCATAGTTTGCAAAAAAAATAAGTTGGTAGGTACCTACACAAATCACGCGCGACGCGTCCAGCATGCGAGCTAAGCGGCAACCCACTGCCGTGCACCCAATGGTTGGGTGCGCCGGCCGAACGTACCTAAACCATACTCATCCACGAAATGACTTTTTCCGCCCTCTGCAGTAATATACTATTATTGTACGTCACTTACGTATATGTATAATAAATTACCGTAAAAGAGTCACACCGATATTAATACATCTATTCTCACAAACGTTCACGTTTATTTGTACGAAGTATTAGTGAAATTTATTTTTTAGTGCTCCGCCATAATTCAACAGACTTTTATTGTGAGTACGTTATAACTTCTAAGTGAATATCCGAAACAAGGCCATCGCCCTTTTCGCCTTGTAGAAAAAAAATGCCGTCTATAGCCTCGCAATGCTGTTTGGGGTATCCAGCAGAGGGCAAGGGTTACAGATAGAATATTTAATAAAAAAGTAAGTGAGTATATTAAAAATACAAACATACATACAAATGTAAATATAAATGTTTACATACCCTTAACAGGATTAAAACCCGGAAACCTCTCGTTTCACGGTCACGTTCACTCACTGGGCTTGAAATATACTGAGCAGCAAAAAAACTGTCCCTCAAATGTATGCAGAATCGGTAATTTTGTATGAAGGGTGGGCCAAACTTTGCGCCGCTGAGTATAGATAGACAACTACCGAAACAATGGTTCCTTTAACAGTAAGATCTTACATTTCAGCATTTATGGTATAGGTTATACATAGAAAAATGGGTAAATAGAGCTTAGCCTCCCTAATCCTGATAAACACCGAGTCGAATAACCGCCTTCCTATAATTGTATTACTGGAATCTTCTTATGCATCACTTGTTACGTAACTAAGTAAATGCTTGTGAAAAAATAAGTAGGTAGGTACTCGTAAACGTTGGTATACACTATGTTGGTGTACCTACTGTACAGTCAAGTGCAAAAATAAGTATCTAATCGAACCACTCAAAAATATGTTCCTACGGCTTTATAGCGTCGGAATGAGAGTCTGTGGTACATATTTTTACAAAGTAGTTAGTATTTAACAGGCATTCTTGCAAAATTTTCTCTGCAGGGATGATAGATACTGCAACAATTTGCCGAGGCTGTGTAGGTTACGTTCTAAAGACTGTCCAACGTATATCAGCAATGGCTTTTGCCCGCGGGGTCCATATTGACTCTCATAAAATACTTATTCCTATTTTTTATTTTACTACCCATTGAAAATAGTAGAAGAGTAATCACTCTTCATAATTTTTTTCCTCTTACTTTTTTTGTTCATAAATTTTATTACTAACATCGAAACTCATAACAGACAGTGTTTATATTTTTTACTCCCAATGTCATTACTAAGAACACATCTCAACTCATAATGTTGTTTTTCAGAAAATTTTCCTTCATAACAGACGAATATCATAATTTAATTTAATTTAATAATGGAATTAATAAGAAAACATTTAAACTCATAATATTGTTTTTCATAACCGTAACACCTATTCAAAAAACTAGATTTACTTATATCGTTAATTATTTATATTATATTAGTATTATTAGTTGAAAATTATGTTCGGTGCTAGCGCTTCGCCGGCCGCTGCCGCGGCCCGCGGCACGCTCGCTTCGCTCACTCGGCTCGCGCGATGTAAGGTCACAGTTCTACCTAACACTACTCTTCGCTTCGCTCGTCGTCGTACCTAACGGAGTCCTTCCTGAAATACATCATCTGCGCGTCAATAATGCGGATAAATAACACTTATGATTAAGCAATATATGAAAACCAATATTAGTATTAATAAAGTTATGAATATTGGCGTTATGAATTAGAAATATTAGGAGTTTAAATCATTATAAAATATATGAAAACCAATATTAGTATGATTAGGGATATTATGAATTCTGATGATTATGAGTTTCGATCGTTAGTATTAAAAAAAATATGAAGAAAGAGTGATCGTTATGATGTAAAATGGTATGAGAAAGATTTTCGGACTTCCGATAATAGGACTTAAAATGTTATGTGAAAAAATGCGCACACTTGCCCGCGGCTTCGCCCGCGTGAAATTCGGTTATCGCGCGCCATTCCCTCGGGAACTGTGCATTTTTCCGGGATAAAAAGTAGCCTATGTCACTTTCTGGCCCATAAACTATCTCTATGCCAAAAATCACGTCGATCCGTCGCTCCGTTTCAACGTGGAAGACGGACAAACATACAAACACACTTTCGCATTTATAATACGAGTATTAGTATGAATTACTCAATGCAAAACTTAACTTATTGCCTCATCTGCACTTTTCATCAGATGACATAGGGGTCAATCACGATATATTTTATTTAAAAAAATCTGTGAAGAAGGAAATTATTAAAGTATTGTTAAGCTAACGTATACTTAACGAGCGCCTGTAAATATAACACAAGTTTATAAATAGTTTGAGAAGAAATTTATTTAAATCAAAACCTATACTTGTATACTATTACAAGACTATTACTTATTCTGTGCTTATATTCACTTTGCTATAAAACATTTCCGTGTTGATAAATAATGTCTGGATTTAATATTACATGTCAGTTGTAGAGATAAAGATAAACGATATTAAGATGGATTAAAAGTGCAAATATTTACTGTTCATACGCATTCTTCACCTAAGTAAAATCACTACACAGCCACGTAAGCTATTATAAAAGTATTATGCATTGCATGCTATAATTCTTCAACAATTTGCATACAGATTAGTTTAGTAAAGTCTGTAAAGTTTGCCGTATGTCTATTACTTTATGTCCAGTTATCTACTTAAGTCGATAATAAAAATTATCGAGATCTCGACATTGCAATTTTTTTATAAACTATGTAGTGTTGTGTGTTACGCACAAAATTAGCTTAAAAAGGAAGATAATTAAAATTTAGAATGTCTGTAAACACACAATACTACCACGTATTCAATTCCGAGCTCCTACTTAATTTAAAATATAGGTACCTAATATTTTAAACTTTCACAATTCTCACATGATGGTATAAGCGTCGAGGTAATCAGTCATTTCCCGGGTGATATAAATAATTATAATTATTACTCTTAATATTTTTGGTGTTAGTATGTGCCAGACTTATTGAGCTTGTATATTATTGATGAGTTAATTTCTTTACGTTAACTTGACCGATTCGAATAAAATTCATAATGGACATGTCCTTAAATTAATTATTTTACGCGGCCGAAATCACGGGCAGAAGCTAATACGAGTACATAATGTTTCATAAAGTTTACGAAGGGTAAACAAACTAAAGCCGCTGAAACTAGATGTCCATCCCACCCGTATCCACCCCGATCTAACTCACGATCTCTATACTCCTGCGCCACACACAGATCTCTAGCGCAACTCTTTCCTGTATCTCTTGCCAGTCATGATAAGAGAGACAGAGATAGAGCGAGGGTAATCTCTGGGTATGACGAGTAGTATACGTGCAGCATGATGAAAAACATAGACACTAATTCATGCCAGTCATCTAATAGGATCAAATAAAGCCGACTATGGGCAATCAGGGGCAAAAACTCGTGTAGTTTTGAAAATTGGTACAGTTATACTGCAGTATCCAGATGAACATACTAAAAGTCCTCAAGGGTGGGGGGTGTGCTGACGGGGTAGGGGGGGTTGAAGTTTCCCTTTTATTAGGTTTTTGCTCATATCTCGAATATTTTTAAATCGTCTACTTTTTGAATCTGTTAAAACTTACACAACCCGTAGCTCCTTAAGTATAAATCGTAGAGCAAAAATAAAAATAACCAAATTTGTTGGGAATCTTATGTAGAATCTTTTGTCTGAAGTAATCATAATTCTATTCGAACGAATATTCGAGATATGAGCTAAATCCTGAAAAATGATACCTTCAAACCGCCACCCAACCCCCCCCCCCTTCACCCTTATCACAGCCCCCACCTTTGAGGACTTTTAGTATGTACATCTGGATACCGCAGGGTATAACTGTACTAATTTTCAAAACTACATGTATTTTTTTCCATGATTTTGTTAATTTCTCACCCTAATCGAGTGTGTGGCGCAGACATTAGCCACAGCACACACGTAGGCTAGGCATATATCCCTCCATCCAGTACCTAGTCGTGCGTGCTCTATGTCCGCAATAAATATCATATTTTTTTACTTTAGATTCATCATTTCAGTTTCACAGCCAGAACCCGAGGGGAGCGACTTCATCCTTATCTTGTCCCTTACATTCTGGTTAGTCGCACAAAGCACTTCGCTTATTTTTTTAAATACGGAATGCTAAGAAATGGAATTCGCTCCTGTCGTCTATTTCGCGGATAATTACAATTTGGAGCTATTCAAAGCCAAAGTGAATAAGCGGTTACTGCACCATTGAGCTACATTGTGACTCATCTGCATTTATCATCTTAATATATGTATACAATTATAAAACAAAGTCGTTTTTGTTCGAACACTAATAACTCGAGAACGGCTGGACCGATTTTCATGGTTTTTGATGTGGTTTTGAGCTCGTCATCCGAGAACTTCTCTCTCCCCCGATTATTTGTTCTTATTTGGCCTGCCCACTTGCCCATTGCCATTTCAACTTCATCGAGCTATCTCGCCGACTCTAGTTACTGTCACCAGCACCAATATCTGACACAACAAAGTATCCATAAATTTCTGATACGACCCTATTTTCTAGGGCCAGTAGGACGTGTCAGATATTTTTGCACGCTCCGCTGTGGCAGATATTAATGCAGGTGGCTGTAAGACGTGTGAAAGACGGTCAATTAACCTGTCAACATTTGGGTTATTCCTACATTAGATATATTAGACTGGTAATGACAAAGCTATAACGTCAATTGTCGGCATATGACGTCCACGGCGGTAAACATCATGATAAAACGGGGCGTGAAGACCCTTGATTAGATTTCCTCATTACAACAATTAAATCATGTTTACCTAGTAAACATAAGACATATTATCTTCTTTTGCTGTATTCTTTGCGTCACAAATCTATGTAATTATTGCGGTCGATATTTGTTAATCTTATAAGCTTTTGTAACTTACCTTGTTAGGCATTACACGGGTATCTCGACGATGTTTTTATTATTTATTTATTTATTATTTTAAGAACTCATACAGTCGTACATTAATGAGTATACAGGTAAACCAAAAACAATATAAAGACCTCGAGGTTCATAAATATTCATAGGTACTAAAAGTTTTTCTTCACTAAAATTACGAAAATTACTTGCGCGAAAGAAATTTCGAACAAAAGCTAGGTAGTTTACATGTATTATTTCCAGTCTTTGTAGTATTGTAATTGTGTGTATTTTGGTTCTTAAATGTGTAAAACTTTTTTTCAGCCAGATCCTCTACATGGAGCAACAGGCCTACGACATACCTACAAACTATAACAGAAACATTCCACCCGGTGAGTTTTATTTTCTTAACTAGCGACCCGCGTCCCGGCTTCGCTCGAGAAATTTTCAAACAAAAGATCTCTAATCGAAGGCACTTTTCATGTTTCCATTTCCCAAAAGCTACACCCCACCCGCGCGAAGCTGGGGCGCGTCGCTTATATATGTTATATACCTATTTATATAATATATAACCCTTCGGGAAAAATATCATCTGATGATGAATACCTCATTTAAACCCGTCGCTTAGTTTAAATTAAAAGATCAAAACGTACCTACCTGACTTTTATTTTATGTAAAAAAATTAACTACGCTATCTCAAACTAACAATGGTACTAACTATCAGTGTTATTCTCTCAAACTAACAATGGTACTAACTATCAGTGTTATTCTCTCAAACTAACAATGGTACTATCAGTGTTATTCTTTTATGTTCCTACATATAAATTGCACTTAAGCGATCCAAAAATATTATAGTTTCAGAACTTTCAACTTATTTATTTCAATTTAATTTGTTTAAATTCAACAATATATATATATATATATATATATATATATATATATACGATTACAATATACCGTGCCTTCTTGGTTCCGTTAAATTTATTTTTTAGGTCAAATTAAGCTAATTTCTCAGAAACATCATATTGAGGTACTACTTTGAACAATAAATGTACGTGAAACCATCGATCGTAGTACATATATAAGACCGCGACGTGAATAGAATTAAAAGATTTGTCATTTCATAACTTCATTAGTACCTACGTAATACTAACAGTTTTCGTTACGATCTACTGCGTAACTACAGCGACTAACCGATAGTGTCATGTTCTGAATCAGGCGTTACTGCGGAGGTCCATATCAATGAACTGAAACATTTACTTCCTTTGGTTTTCTCTGCTAGCATGATGAACGATTGTGAAGATGGGTGTGAAGATGAGCTCTGATTGAGTTTGAAACGGGTCAGTATAGTTAATTTAGTGGTGGTGATAGATGGGTTCGTGTGATTGATGTAAATTCTTGTAGTGTGGTACTGTGGAGGTGGAGGAAATGCATGAACACACATTTCTTGCATAAATGTAGCTATCATAAGGTCGCGGGCGGGTGAGCAAAGTAATGGATTCAGTTTATTTAAAGGTGATACTGTTGGTTTCGGAGAATCTGGCTCATTTGTGCACTACAAGAAGGTTAACGGCGTAAGTTCGTATGATGATTAAAAAAAAGCCAGCAGCGGATGCTGACATTAAGGTGGCGTCGGCCTTGCTAACGAACCCACCTTAATGAATGATTGGCTAAAAACCTCGGCATGTGGCTTCTGCTGAATAATATCCGGCCCTAAGTGGATGGAACGCCGTCATAGTTTGGTGAACGCTGTAATATCTGACAATATCTAGTCTAAAAATAGGTATTAAATTAAAGATTTTATTTGCTTTGCATACGTAGTCATTCCATGTTAAGAGTTGATAGTACAATTTAACTGCATTCAGTTGGTTAAAATACTTTAGTTGAAAAGAAAACTTGTTTGTATAATTGTCAGCAATAAAATCACATACAAAAAGTACATGTATAAGTAATAATTCTCTTTTTTACAAATGTTTACTTACAAACCTTGAGGTACATAAGTACAAAGGCGAACTTTATATCTTTAAGGGGTCTCTAGCAGTCAACCTTTGAGTGGATGAAAGGAGCGTTCAATTAGTAAAGTCATGACATCTAGCTGTACCTATAACGAAGAACTCTAAAGTAAAGAAGTTTACCTACCTACCTACATTATAACCGTGTTCATAATTTAAATGTGTAAGAAGAACAGTAGGTAGGTAATTAAATCGGTTCAAAATTCCAAATAGCACCGACTTAAGCTAGACCCGTGATTTATTAACAATTATGCCTAACCTACGAACTAGACGACGCAATAAACATAATTTAATTTTGTTAGTTTAATAAATGTAATATCGATGATCTTAATTCAATGCTTGCCGCAACTAATACCAAATCAAATATAACGTTGTCCGTCGCCGCTGGATAAAACCTTTGAAAGTTTTTACAAACGATAGCAAAACTATTTGATAGTAATTGCTAGGTTTAATATTGGCCTATATTTCATTTACAAACTGGACATAAATACTAAATATTTTCAGTTAGGTACACTGCGGATGAATGTCGGTGTCTATTGCCTGCCAACTCTGACGTAGTCATTTTAGCGGAATTGAACTTTAAGTATTGATTTAACAGTCGTGATAGCGTTTAAAGCTACAAAGTTACGATTTAGTACATGACAAACTGCTGCTGTAACAGCATTTTAACTACTTAATAGCATATTAAAACCTATTTAGGGGGTTTACCTATTTAGTTAAGGGTATTGTGGCACTCTACTGTTGTTCTTCTTAATGAACATTTTTGGAACAAAACTCGTTCGAAAGAACCTAATATAAGTAAAGTCTGTAAAAGTTAACTAATTTTCAACCGACAAAATAATCGTAGGTCTGTACCTACTTGCACTGAAAACAATCTTTTAATTTCGAATAAACAGCATTTAAATTTTACGGTAATTGAATAATCTGGAAGTGCACAACTTACATTTTATAAATTGACTTTATTACCAAAGAATTAATAATATTAACTATATGAAGGACCTATTTATAACATCTGCAATGATGAGTTAGCCTTTCATAATACAGCAATAATAATAAGGTTTATGCAAATGCTCGCTTGATGAATGTTGGTCTCAAGCGGTTGGCGCATCCCGGCACGGGCCTATGCTATATATAGGACATAGACAAACATTCTGTCCTGTATATAAAACAATACGTAGCCACTTTCCCCTCGACCCTCCACGCTAATCGCTGGACATGATTTTGTGGTAATAAATCCTTTTCATATGCCATACATTTTGTTATTTATTAAAAAAAACATAAGCGTAGTGTAAGTAGTAGTTATGAAAGCAAAGAAAGACATCAACAAAGAAGTTTCTACACACAGCTTGTATATATTTTTAATCATTTTTAATTTATATAAAACTAAAAATCAACCAAATCAATCAAAATAGATCATAAAAAATATATAAAATGGTTCATAAAATTATATAGTAATGCATGAACAATAAAAGGTACATAGTAAGTGAACAATTATTGTTTCCACTTTTTCTATTCATTTCCACGCCATCGGAGTGAAAAGCAGAGCGTGCCGGCTCTGGTGGCTATATGAACGTCTCGCGTAAAATGGCTCGTTTTATGCTCTTGTTGTACAATCTACTGTTGGACAAAACCTGAACATTTCAAAATTATTCGATTTTCGTTATATTTTTAGTGTCCTTCTAATGAAATGCTTTACGTTTTCCAGGAAAAAATACAACCGTGTACATAGGACTTAATGTAAACCGAGTTTCAGGAGTCGACGAAAACAAGGAGGTGAGTTAGAACAAATTTTTATCGAAGAATACACATACATCGATATCTTTAACATCATTCGGTAATGTAGTTTCCCGAGCGTTCAGAACATAATATATCGATCTAATAAACTTTCGTTTCTGATGAGCGGCACATTAGTTGCACTACTGTGGTTAGTCGACTCTACATGTCTAATCCGTGCCGCCTCAATGAAAGCCAACCTAAGGCCGTATTATTTAGCGCACGGTGTAGGATGAGGGTAGAAAGAGATAGGTAGTGAATGCGATCGCTTGCGCCCGCGTCTTAGAGCCGTTGAAAACGAGGCGAGCGCGCAGCGATTTTAGACTCTCGTACAATAATAATAAGACGCCCGTCTTCAGCAAACTCGCTGCGTGTTCGCGGCGCAATCGTCGCGCGAACGGAGCGAACTCGCTTCGCTTTCAACTCGCCTGCAAATCGCTAGTGTGATAAGGCCCTTAGGTTATGCGGTCTTTCATCGGTGATCAATAAATAAATAAATACTTATGGCGAAATGTGCACTGGTTAAAAAGGGTTACTTCACACCGACAAGCGACGCTACGCTGCATGCATGTATCATTGAGAGAATAAGTACGTCAAAGTGTAAATGTTTGACGCGTTCTCTATAAAACGTGCAGTGTTGCGTTTCGGTGTGAATCGACCCTTAGTCTTCTTAGATCTATGCACGAAAGTGACTTGCCATGGTACGACTTTAAACTCATATATTATCCATGCTAAACGGTTATGCCTTTATTTCTCCAGGAAATAACCCTCGATGTGTTCCTGCGAGTGTCGTGGCAGGACGCGCGGCTGCGTGTGGGCATGCCGTTCATCGACCTGCCCTGGGAGTTCCGCCAGCTGATCTGGACGCCCGATCTCTACATCTGGCAGCTCCAGACTATGCGCATCCAGTCCGTGCTTCAGGAGATGGCCTCGCTAAGGCTCTACTCGAATAGCACCGTCTCAGTCAGTATTGGGTTCGTCCATTATTTATTTCCTTCAAGTTTCTTTCATCTTCATCATCATCATCCCAGCGTATATAAGTTCCACTGCTAGGCACACCCCTCCTCGCAGAATGAGAGGGCTTGAGCCGTAGTTCCTACGCGGGCCCAGTGCGCGTTGGGATCTTCACACAATCCATTGAATTGCTTCATAGGTTTGTGCAAGTTTTCTCACGATGTTTTCCTTCGCCGTAGTAAATCTCAAGTGTAATTTCGTACATGAATTTCGTAAAACTCAGAAGTGCGAGCCGGGGTTTGAACCCACGATAAAACGCTAGGCCACCACCTAGGTAGTTTCTTTGGTTTTGCCGGACGTAACGTAACGATCGTTAAATAGATTACTAGGTGACCCTCGCATGATATCCCCAAAGAGGTCTCGGAAGATGATTTTCGAGAATTAAAATTTTACAATTTTCTGTTACGTAGAGAAATCTTGACAACTTAATCAAGACGACCGACACCGACACCGTTGGGTTGATCGACAACTTAATCAAGACGATCTCTATATTCTTTTGATCTAACTATTAAAGCACTCTTGTAACAAACAAATTTGTGTCTGTACCGTTGTCCAGCAGTGGTGTAGCGGTATAGCACGCGGCACGGAATGCCGAGGACCTGGGTTCGATTCCCAGTGCTGGTCTTATTTTTCTGGTTTTTCTGTGCATCTATAGGTACTTCAGTTTGTATTTTCAATTTAGATTTTACGGGATGACCGTAAAAGAAAAAAATTGGAATTGAAATAAAAAATACAAAAAGATTCCAAAAAAAACAATCTTAAATTGGTATGAGGCATCGATGGATTTAGTGATTTTCAAAAAATTTTAAAAGTGGTTTACTAATGTATCGGCGAAAATTATTTAGCAAATTATTAACTCCCAAACTATTTATCCCATATTTTTATTTAGGCGAAATGTTATTTCCCAACTCAACGTTTCGCACTGATATCATTTCCCAACTAATGATTCGATAAATTATTATTATGCAAATTATTACCTGGATTTTTTTAAAGATGTCATTTATGTTTTCGTCAAATGTATTGATTGGCATACCTTAATTTAGCAACTTATTGAATGGCATCCAACCTACTTTTCTAGTGTCATTTATCCGGGCTGCTATAAAAAAAAACCTAACATCGAAGGCTAAGGCGGGAGCTACGCTCCGCTGCGCTCCCGCCTTAGCCTTCTGAACCTAAACTATCCAAGTCGCTTCTGTTCCGAACCGTCTTGCTCGCTCGCTTCGCTCGCTCGCACAAATCAAATTGAAGTATAACTTTGCAATGTAAAAAATTGCCCAAATGTTATTTGACAATTTCTTATTTGCCTAAGCCAATCATTTGCTACATAATTATTTGCCACATAAATGTGTGATGAAGTAAAATTTTGCAATGTAAAAATGTTGCGAAATAAAAAAATGCGAAGTAAAGTTATGCCAAATATTAGTTTGCCAAATGAAACTTTGGCGAAAGGTTGGTTGATAAGTGAAATTTGGCGAAACATATTTCGCCGAAAAGGCAGTACACCTTAAAAAGTACTTAAGAGAAGCTACAGCACCCTAAAGTTGACAAAACCTATAAAAGTGCAGGTTGAATATTTTGTACACATAATTTATTAGGATACTCGTATGTCTAGGATATGTAGCTATATGCAGATCAGAATAGGTAACATCAGGGACACATCTTAAAGTACATAATACCTAAGTAGCTAGTCGAAAAATCACAAGTCGAATAACGATAGAGCAGATATTGTATAGTCAAGTAAGTAACTGCTTACCAATTTTTATGAAATCAGAATAAATATAATAAGGCTGACTGTCACATTGATAATTTTAAATAACCTTTAATGTCTAGCTTTAACAATTGGTATTAAACGTTAAGGCGGTAAAGCTATTTCTTTATCGACTACACACCTCAGTAAAAAATGTAGCGCTCTAATTTTAATCGCAGACGAAAGCTGAAAATAAAGTTTCAAATTAACTTTTAATGTTAGCGACACATAAAACTTGCTATTGTGTCTAATGGTGTTGACATCTACACTGAATTTATTAGACGTTGAAAGTTTAGTTTCTGATACAATTCTGCTGACAGGTTAATAGTTTCAAGCCGTGTATTTAACATTTGATTTGTGTGTTGGTAAAATTCTTTTCATTTATTTTAGCGCGACGATTACAATAAAATGCCAGATGGACTTCGTCCTGTATCCTTTAGACGTGCAAAACTGCAACATCGATTTTAGTAGCTGTAAGTAATAAAAACCATTTATCATTATATATTTTACTTTATTGCTTTTTAATAAAAATTACAAAAGCCCTACCTATATCGTATGATCTTCAGATACAAATAATCAATGAGTTTGAGTGTAATGCATGTCCTATGTGGATTTTACGCAGTATGTCAAAGTTTATTTGTTTAAATATCAAGAAGTACCACAAAATACTATCTGTACCGGTTCTGCATTTGTGTTTTGAAATACCTTTTTTATCATCCAGACAAATATACAGCAGAGGACGTCCGTTTCGAGTGGCGTGAGGTGCCGCCATGGATCGGCTGGGGACTGGTCGGCGGCCAGAAAAACCAGTTCCGGCTGCCCAAATACGTAGTCAGCTTCACAACGGACAAAAGTAATCATTTAGCCCAATATGGTGAAGGTAAATGTATATTTATTGCTTTGCGCTTAAGTTTGCGCCTCATAAATCACTAATCATGTACGTACCCCAATATTCAGACCGAGCGCGAGTGTGGTTTGTACAAATTATCCTGATCGTAATTTGCTTTTACGTTGACCATCTTAGCACTGATTTCACATGGTACCAACTTTGTGAAACGTTTCTCATTAATTAAGTACATATTGAATGAAGCTTTCAGCTACGTGGACGGTCCGAATTGTAATTCGTCTCGGTCTGACTCTACCTACTAATGTTGCTACGCGCTGTCGCTTGTCGCTGGCATGTCGCTAGGCCGCTAGGTACGGATGAAGCTATAACTTGCAACTATATACCAAACACCACTACATGCCAGATCGAGGCCTTACAGAAGATGTCAATTAAGGTAAACGTTACATGTTGTGGCCGAAAATTTATCCCTCTTTAACGTGTATGCCTGCTTGCCCGCTAGAGTGGGATAAAATATCACTCACGACATCTGGCGTAAATGCTTGTAGTGTATCTTGTCTAAAGGCACAGGAATCAAAAGTTCAATGTACCTCGCTCCTATGGGCAATAGTTTCTATGAGGATTAAACTCCTAATGCAGTCATGTTTGGTATACCTAGGTAGGCACATAATATAATCATTGCCTTTCTTGCGTATTAGTTAGCCATCCTGTCATCCGCGCCTAGCAAACTGTAGGGCTACTACGAAATTCGAAAATCGGAATTCGTATCGTACCACCCCGCTGACGCTAATATTATTTCATACGAGAGTGAGAGGGACGGTACGATACGAACTTCGATTTTCGAATTTGTAGTAGCCCTACTTGATACTTTTCTGTTCTTAGTGTTGGTGAAGTGTAGTCGGTTTATTTTCTGTTTCCTTCTAATTTATGTTTCATACTTAGTTATAGTGTGTGAATTGTTGAGTATAGGTAAATTATGTTTTCTAGTACACAATTCCAATATCTGATCTAATTTGATCACATAATCACTAAATTCAAATACATGTACTAGACTGAGTAATTTACGTTATAGGCAGTCGTTAGTTTATCTGTGTCGTTGTCGTTAACATTAATAATATTAAATGTGATGTCCTGTGTTAGTTTGAAGATGTAAAGAGCTATTTTGTGTTTGTAAAAGTTGTTTGTAGCCTGTAATTAAATGTCAGTTGCAAGAAACGCTTTAGAAGTATATTTAAAGTGACAAAACTACAATTAGAAGTAAAACTAAGCAGCGATATAGTATAAGTGTCTACACAGTGCACAACGGTTCACCTTAATTGTATTACCAGCCAAAACACTTTGATTAACTAGTATGTACTGTACAATAGTCGTTTCACTTCAACAATCTGTAGAAAGAGATATGGGTCACTTGTAATTTCCAGCAAGATATTTTAATGATTACTATATCTCTAGGCGAGCATTCGGCGGCGCGGCTGAAGATCACTTTGTCTAGGGAGCTGCGAGGGTACCTCCTGGAGAGCTACTTGCCTTCGTCACTGTTCGTCATTATCTCGTGGGGCAGCTTCTGTGTCATCCCGGAGATCGTGCCGGGCCGGATGGTGCTGCTCGTGACCACGCTGTTGTCGCTCGTGACCATGTTTGATACGGTCAGGTATGTCACCCGAACAGAAGCCTACTTTTTTAGGAACTGCATGAACACGCATATCTTGCATAAACTTAGCTATCATAAGGTCGCGAATGAGCAGAGAAATTCTTTTAATTCATTGATATGGACCTCCGCAAAGTAACGCCTGATTCAATTAATTCTTCATATTACTTTTAATGAGCTTTATTCATTAAAAATTGTTTTTCTAACTTTTTCACAGCACAAATTCGCCAGACGCTCTGGAATTGAAGTGCATCGAGGTCTGGCTGATCTCGTGCACGATCTTTGTTTTCCTGGCTCTGCTGGAGTACTTCGTGGTGCTGTTCGGCATCCGCTACGACAAGAGCTGGTGCCAGCGGCGGCAGGACCTGCGTCGCGCAGCCTCCGCCGCGCAGCTTGCTCCACCACCTCTCCACGTCAATCATTCACAGGTACAAATGCTATCACAACATAGTGCATGCGAAGTAGCCTTCCACTCCATTTCCTCATTATAGTTCGCTTTTTCTGCTACACTATCTCACATAATCCGCCATAAGACGAGAGTGGATCTCAAAACCCCCTTATAAATCAGGTCAATCCGAACAAACCGGACGCAACATGCATGCAGTTGATCCCAGGCCATAAATTATTATTTTCTTGCGATTCCAGAGGTTGAGTTGCACTCCCGTGACAGGCACCCTCAAGGCGGGGTCTTCTCCCCGCAGCTGAGCGTCGAAGACGAGGGCCTCAAGCAGCAGTTCTCGCACCAGACCATTCAGAGGGTAAATATTAAACGATCTTTACACCCCTGGTTCCTAATAAGTTTATTGCGTAGACTGTACTAGTACTGTAGAATGTTTTTGCAAATAATATTGAATGAGTACGCAAATCTGTGCCACTAACGTTTGCTCGGTGTGTTTAGGAATCTGCCTAAATTATGTTTTAAACTTAGGTAACCAATTTCTAGTCATCCCTCTCGGAAAAAGGAATTGGAGAAAAAATAAAGTTGGAACTGAATCAAGATCAGGTAGTAAGGTAAAGACAAATCAAAAAAACACGCTGCACTGTGTGGCCGTAGCTCAACGCAGTATGGTTGTAGAAGGACACGACTAGGTGGACCAACCGTATTTTTTGTGGTAGATCACGATAAAAGTCAACATCACGCGCAAGACTAGGCTAAATTTCCGACAACTCTTCCAACGACTTTCCTTTGCTCCTGTTACTCTTGTGTTGACGCTCTGCTGTAAGTACCTATATATTGTGCAAGACGCTTATACCTACGTCCTTTGAAGCTCGCTTAGATACGTAGAACTTAATTTCAGATTTAATCAAACTGTATATTTTATTGTGTGCACAGCTTTCAGCGCATGTTAGGCCTACTCGATGTGTAACGGTATTTTAGGCTCGCGGAGGGAGGCTAAGTCTTATTAAAAGTGTAGGGCAGAAGTACCGTTTGTGGCCACTGTACCGTTTATGGACATTTATTGTTTAAATATACGTTTGAAATAAATGTATAGTAATAAATCATTATAAACTTTATTCGTTTCAGTATAAACTTTTGAAAACTCACTAAACATATTATTTTAATAATATAACTGTTTATATATGACGGCAAATGTCAACTGGCCAAAAACGGGCTTTAGGTGGCCAAAACCGGCACTTTTGCCCTATAAAGCTTGTGTATTTTTGTGAAATTATAATTTGTTGGTGATCTGTTAAATGTTTGATGGTTGGTAGGATTCCCCTCCAATAATGGACACGCTGGAGCGGAACGGTTCGGAAGGCGTGATGGCGCGGCTCGGCGCCTACGTGTACAAGGGCATCATGTTTTGTGGCGCCCAACATGGGCCCTCGACCGCATCGCGCTCATGGTCTTCCCCTTGTGCTTCGTCCTTTTCGCCATCATATACTGGACCACATACCTAAGTGCTAACCGTTTTAACCAATAAGTGACATAGTTTTGATATGACGAGACATTTTTGACGCGCATTAAAATAGACTAAAAGTGCCTGTGCAAGATGTTATGAGTTATTTTTGTACATTATTATTAGACAAATGCTAGTCGACTATACAACTTTTGTTACCTACGATCCTTCTACATGTAAGTTAGGTTAATTTTTACAACGAAATTTTAAATATAGATCGAGTTATTTGCAAGTGTTCCTGAGTAAAATAATTAGACAAGATATCCTGCTGCTTTGTATATGAACTTATAAATGGCTTGGGAAAGTTATACTTACTTTGACATCGAGAAAAATATTATTGTAAATAGCATACTAACTTAAAACCCAGGTATAAATAATTCAATAACTATATATATGGCCGTCCAAAACCATAATCAAGAGTGCCTTTTATAGTAACAACCTATTTCGTAAATATACTTCTGAGAATGGTTAAAACTGTAATTAAGTCAAACATTCTAACTTACGCCTTTTCTACTTCAGCCATTTTATCAACGACTTTCACTTCGAGCTTGTAATATTTAAGCTATATAATATTTTAATATTCACAAACTATTTAAGAATTTATATATTTTATAATTATAATATTTCGTACAATTCCTGTGTAAAAACCGCTCACAGTGCCTTTGGGTACTCTAGTAGTAAGTAATATCCCACTTAATCGTATCAATAGATTTATAAATCTGTCGTCTGGCGTAAATCTACGCGTTGACGCTGAATGTAAGTTAAAAGAATTCTGAAAGAACTTATACCGCGACTTTTTTTACCGCGGAACACATGAACATGGGCCTCTAAACGAGCCTTAACTTAAGATTTTTTTTTTCGGTCATCCGTAAAACCCATATCGAATACAAACCCAAAAATACCAATCTTAATTTGATTGCTTAAATAACGATATCTCTTGTCCGGGTGAGCGGTTAGTTCCAGTGGAGTGCTGCAAGTTTTTCTCGATGAGGGCTACAGCATGATCATTCGCGCTAGTGTCGCTGCTTAAGAAACAACACAGGCTGAGATATGTGGCTGCATTAGGAGAAATTGTGTCTCATTACCGTTGTATTTCCAGCGTGTCCGGTGTAGCAGTAATCACGCGGCACGGAATGCCGAGAACCTGGGTTCGATTCCCAGCGCTGGCCTTAATTTT
>NC_133476.1:7608170-7622598 GCF_025370935.1 Choristoneura fumiferana | reverse complement strand
TCTAATTTGCCTGGACTATTTGTAACTTAGTAGCATATCGATGGTGGAAGTCTCAATTGGCGTAAGGGACAAAATACCGAAAATCACTTTTAAACATAGAAAATTAGAGTTTTTTTTTCTCTGTCGATTGGTAGTATTCAAGTTACGATACGACCCTTACTTTTGCTGTTATCAACATTTATTATTTTAAAAAAATAGCTTAAGGGACATGATATAAAATATTTGAGCTGACAAATGGCGTAAATGTATTATTTTTTTAATATTTGGGTCGTAAGGGGCTGTGGCAGTCTCATATGTCCTTTACGACCGACTCATGTCGTTAAAAAAAACCAACAAATATAATAAAAAGGGCGTATGGGTCAATTATTGTTTCATTGCCCTTTAACCCCAACATTTTATAACGAATAAGATAAAAAAGCAAGAAGTTGTTGGGCGTAACCTTACCGCCTGTACCTATTTCTTGTACCTAACATCAAAATACTAACGCGTCTACCTACCTTCCACGCGCCGAGCGTTTGCGCATTGCACATTCGGTCAGTCGTGCCAGACACGTCAAACACGGAGGACGTATTTGATTGCCTACGTTTGTTCTTCGTCAACGCGCGTGTATTTTTTTTTATAAGATGCCAAAAGCAAAACAAAAAAAGAAGATTAAGTTGATGGGTGGCCCCTAATGGCTTGACGTCGAGCTAACATTTCCGTAATGGAATTTCAGTCAAGGATGTTGAGGTAAATTTCTTTAGCTACTTTGTTTATTTTTAAGCTGTCCTGACAGATCCTAATAAAGGAAGCCTGTGCCCAGCAGTGGACGTATATAGGCCGAGATGATGATGCATACATAATAATATGGCCTGTATAATTAATTATGTACCTATGTTGAGGGTTAAATATGTTATAATCGGAAACGTTCGTAAGGTAAATAAAACAGCAATTTATAAAATAAGAAATACTTTTTATGGGCGTAAGGGGTATAAAAGCAAGAGCTAGAGTAAATTGTCGGTCGTAAGGGGCAGTAGCAAACAGACATTTTAAAAAAAAGGTGTAATTGGTACGTCGTAAGGGGCATTAAACAACAGCAACTTACAGCCTTATTCATAAAAAGTTAGAGCTTCCTTGAAGGCTCCTTGAAGGCCCGATGCTAAAAAACGTGATTCATAAACGTCTGTTAGCGCTAATCAGTCGATCAAGGCTCTGCTAAAGTTAGAGGACCGTAGACCCTCCTTTATCTCCCTGCTAATGCTAAGTCACAAAATGGGCGCCACAAGTTTGAACAGCTGACTTTGACAAGCAAAAAAACCATACCGAAGATATTTATAGTGAAGGCAGGGCTACGCAAAGATTAAAAAAAAAACTGGAAAATTTATTTACAGGAATTTGTATTTAAAAATCCTCTAAATTAGCAACAATAAATTAACAATAAAATGACAAAAATATAGGATGATTAACATAATTATGGCTTTTTGCACAACAAAACATGCGAATCGGAAATGGCGGGAAAACAAACATCTCGCTTTTTATTTTTTTTCGTGCTATTTTGCTGTCACTGCTGTCAATTTTTTTTTTAATTATCGATTAGGCCATTTTTTGTCTTTGATTGTCAAGGTGGCCAACATAACGCGTCTAATCCGTCTATCAGCAGCTCAACAACTAGCAGACTGCTAGCAAGCGTTTATGAATCATACTTCTTGACAACCGTCTATTAAGCTTAATCAGTCTGCTAAGTAACAGACGCGATCAAACCTCAATTAAGGTTTTTTTATGAATAAGGGGGTTATAAAATAGGAATACTCTTATAAGGCGCGTAAGGGACATCAAAAGCTAAAACTAGAGTAAATTGTTGGTCGTAAGGACAGTAACAAACAGACATTTTAAAAATTGAGGTTACTTTATGGGTGTAAGGGGCACTTAAAGTAAAATACCTTGCTTGCTTCTTTTAGTTCATTAAAATACCTCTTAAAGTAAAATACCTTGCTTGCTTCTTTTAGTTCATTAAAATACCTTGTTAATGTTAGGTCGTAGGAGGCATCAAAACAGATGGTTTTTAGAACTTGTAGTGATTGAAACAACAACTCAAGCAAGCATACTCCCAAATGTGCAAGAAATAGTGCAAGCAAGCGTGCAAGAAAGCATGCAAGCAAGCATGCAAGCAAGCAAGCAAGCAAGCATGTAAGCAACCACCTAAGCAGGCTTGCAAGTGAGCATGTAATTTTGTCAATCCAATCAACAAACATGCAATTTTATCGGCCTGGGTTAGATGAACATCGCGGGTTACCCCGATCCCGCGATGACCGGTCTATGGTATCTCCTCCAGCGCTCATGAAGCGGGCTGGCGTCCCACTCCCTCACAGCTGCAATCAGTGTGTTAGAGGAATCAAGAATACTCCCAAATGTGCAAGAAATAGTGCAAGCAAGCATGCAATCAAACATGCAAGCAAGCATGCAAGCAAGCAAGCAAGCATGTAAGCAATAATACAAGCAAGCAGAGTTAGTACGCCAGTGGTGGTAGTGAAAATCATTTCATCATCATCGTCATCAACAACATGATTAGTTCGTTTATCGCTACCCCCCGGAAATATGCTATTTCCCGGGATAAAAACCTATTTACTTGGCGATTTTTAACAGCTGCAATATCTTCCTTGACCCTCTCAGCTATAAACAAACAAGTCAGCCATAGCCGAGCATTTGTTGGAGTCAGGACCAAACCACTGGATTGAGCTTCACAATCCCAAAATTCTGTCCACGGAACGTCATTTCTACTCAAGAATGGTACGTGAAGCAGTTGAAATAAAAAGCATAAAAATAACAACCGGGACAATGAATATAAGCTTTCATCTTCGTGGAATCCTGTTATTAATAAGTGTCGACGTCGAGATGAGTGTTGTGAGTCGGTGTGATGGGGTGACAAATAAAAATCACCAATTGCGTGATACGAGTGCTGGTACTATTAGTGATCAAGTGCGGGTAGTTCGAAGGACTCGCGCTGCTAGGCAGACTTGACACCCCACACTTCAGTCCACTCGTGACCACGGCCACTGCAATGTTGCCGAAACGTCGAGGTAAATATTACTCGTGTGTGTTAGCGTGATAAGTCCCGTTGGTGGTATTTTGACTATGAGTGAGAATCACGAAAGTTTAAAACGTTATAAAATTTATTTGAATTTTATTTAACTTCTAACTTATAATGTCCATTTAAAGAAAATGTTACAAATTACATATTTTTTAAGGGACGTGCAAAATTATGGCTTTTGCGCGTTATTTTAAATAATTAGTGGTTCTTTGAGTTAATTCACTATTTTTTTCATTTTTTCTACAGAAACTTACGTCCAAATACGTAGCAAATAAATATAAAATGTCCTATAAGACCAAAAATCGGTTACTACATTATTTATTTATTTACGGTTTTATGGGTGTAAGGGGCTATGACGCCCGTATGTCACGGGCGTAAGGGACAGCTATTTTTCTTATTAAGCTTTTTACGAAATGTCTATAGTTTCACGCTGAAAAGCAAGAAAAATTCAAGATTTTACGTAATTATAACATCCTGCTAAGTTAAACATTAACAATGCTGTGAGGGTTTGAAAATTACCAAAAACTTCTTTTCGCTCTCCTGAAAAGTAGCATTTTGTCCTTACGTCAATTGAGACTTCCACCATCGATATTTTTGTATAAAAATTTGGATAACTAAGAAGATATAATTTGAATGGACTAAGCCGAATTAGGTAAAAGTAAAATTAATTTATTAATAGGTCGGTCGTATTCGCCCGTGCCGGTGCGCACAGTCGCGGACCGCACTAAACCGTCCTTTGTGTTTATGTGCACTTTTACCACTCGCGCTAAGGGCCATGAGCCGGGAGGGGTTAATTCATCTTTAATAATTACTAGGTCATTGATAACTAAATTTTGCCTGCTGGTAGCCCATTTTGGCCTTTGCTGGAGCTCAGAAAGGTACTGTAGCATCCACTGTTTCCAAAATTGGTGTTTAATAATAGAAAGTCGTTTCCATAAAACAACAGGGTTGCTTCTCCAGGCCTCAAAATTGGGCTCTGGGATATCTAAGATAGAGCTTCCGGTTAAGAAATGTGCCGGTGTTAAGCATGTTAAATCGTTAGGTACGTCAGAGAGAGCGCACAAAGGTCTAGAGTTGAGAATGCCTTCTATTTGCACGATTAACGTCATAAGTTCCTCGTATGGTAATTTAACGTTTACCAGTTGACGCTTTAATAAGTTTTTAGCCGCCTTAATTCCGGCCTCATATATTCCACCCATGTGGCTCGCGAGCGGTACCGTGAACTTCCAGTTGATAGAGTTCAATGATGTATAATCGATAATCTCGCTATACTGTTTCTCATCCTTAAACATCTTATAAAGCTGATTCAATTCGTGATGAGCTCCCTTAAAGTTACTAGCATTGTCTGAGTATATAGTGTGACATAAACCTCTTCTAGAGATAAACCTCTTTAAAGCTAATATAAAAGAATTACTAGACATATCTGAGACTAACTCTAAATGGATACATTTGCTAGATAGACAGACAAACACACATATATATCCTTTAATAAATTTGGCATTGCGTAATCTATTTGATTTGACTAGGATATGACCTGTGAAATCGACACCAGTATGTAAAAATGGTCTTTCTAAATTGACTCGCGGGGCTGGTAGGTCAGCCATTTTTTGCTCACACGTTTGACTCCTAAACCTAATGCACACGACGCAACTGTGTATGACGCGCTTTACCTCCGCCCGCCCGTTAATTGGCCAGTATTGTAATCGCACGGTAGATAAAGTAGTTTGGATACCGGCATGAAACAGACTCAAATGAATTTTTCTTATAAGGAGAGTCGTTACATGATTATCTCTAGGTAAAATAATCGGGTGTTTATGACTGTACGACGTAGAAGCGTTACTTATCCGTCCACCTAACCTAATAATTCCATCTTCATCTAATATTGGACATAACTTTAGCAGTTTACTATTAGTTCTAATCGAATTCTTAGCTTTTAAGTCATGAATTTCGGTAGTAAAACTATGATGCTGTACTGTTTTTATTATAAAATTTCGTGCTCTCTGTAGCTCAAATGTAGATAGCGGACCGTTCAACTTATTACTTGGGTTTTTTGCGTTATGACCAAATCTAAATACATATGCAATGGTTCGTTGGAGAGCCGTAAATTTGGAAAATTTGGTAAACAACTCTATAAAGCTATCTTCTTTAGCTTCTACGGTAGTAGAAGTGACACACTTAGTATTAACTAATTCTAACATAACTGGGTCAGAAGACGGGGCCGTATGTGTCAACTGCCATTCTGACACAGGAGTCTCTAACCAACGTGGACCACGCCACCAAAGAATAGAGTCCTTCAACTCATTGAGAGAAATGCCTCTCGTTAATAAATCCGCAGGATTTTCATGCGTTCTGACATAATACCATTGTTTATAATCTGTATTGGTGATAATCTGAGAAATGCGATTCGCTATAAATATAGTATATTTTTCATAAGGAGATTTGATCCAATTTAAAACGATATTGGAATCAGAAAATAAATACGTTTCGTCTATTTTTATAACATGTGACAAGGCAGCCTTAACTTTGACTACAAGTCGAGATAATAATAGAGCTCCGCTTAGCTCCAGTCGCGGAATCGTAAGAGCTTTTAAAGGAGCGACTCTACTTTTTGCCATTACAATTTGCGCTGAGATTGACTCTGCAGTGACACCTACTAAATAAACACAAGCTCCGTATGCTGAACTTGACGAGTCACTAAAACCAACTAAATAAACTCTATCAGGCACTGCGGGAAAGCACTTACGGGGCACCACTATCTGTGTAGCAGCCTCCAGATCTCTGTTGAACTTCTTCCACTCTAAAAGAATGTGCTCTGGGACGCTGTCATCCCAATCTAAATTCTCTTTCCAAATTTTTTGCATAAGTATTTTACCAGATATAACAAATGGACCTAAGAATCCCATTGGATCAAATATTCTTGCAATACTCGACAATATGGTTCGTTTTGTAAAGTTTGGAAGATTTTGCTGCTTTACGCTCATCTCAAAATTATCTAATTTTGAATCCCATTTTAACCCTAAAGTTGAAACCGACGAACTGTCAACTACAAGCGTTTTAATGTGCTCGGATGACTTAAGAAAGTTAGGTAAATTTTCAAGTAACGTTTTATCGTTGCTTGACCATTTATGCAACAAAAATTGACCTTTAGCGAGGACGTGGCTTATGTCTGAACTAATCTTAATGGCATTCTCGATATTATTGGATCCGTATAAAATATCGTCCATGTAGCATTGAAGCCGGAGACATTTCGCTACTTCAGGGTACTGGTGTTCATAAATATTAGCTAGTTCTAACATAGTCCTAAACGCTAAGTAAGGTGCGCTCTTGGTTCCGTAGGTCACAGTGTTAAGTTGAATGCATTTTAGTGATTCACTCGGACTATCTCTCCAAAGAATCCTTTGAAGAGGTCTCTGATCTTCGTTTATTCTAATTTGCCTAAACATTTTGACAATATCCGCAGAAAATACGTACTGAAATGTACGGAAGCGCAGAATAATATCTGTGATTTCTGAAAATATGTTCGGGCCTTCAAGCATAATGTCATTCAAAGACACGCCCGTTGAACTCTTTGAACTCGCGTTAAATACTGTTCGTAATTTAGTAGAAACACTCTGTGGCCTAATAACTGCGTGATGAGGCAGATAAAATATTTGGGATAGTAGTACCAGTTTCTCTAAAATTATTGATATACTCCGCATGTCCTAAATCAATAAACTCACGAATGAAATCTCTATATTGTTGGTATAAATCGTTATCTCGCAATAACCTCGACTCTAATGACATAAAACAGCTGTATGCTTTCTTAAAAGAGTCACCTAACGTTTGAAGTTTCTCATGCGGTATAGGAAGGTTGACAACAAATCTGCCGTCCGCCTCACGCGTGGTAGTCTCACTATAAAGTTTCTCGCAATACTCGTCCTCCGGGGACTTAACTTGAGCCGAAGGCAGCTCCTCCATCTGCCAGAACTTTGACAGAATGTCATTCGGACACTGGGTAATATTTGAACATAACGCTACTTGAGCTACGTCCGAACGAGTAGCTATGCATTCATAAGGGCCAGCTGTCACCCAGCCGAACACTGTCTCAATTAGTCGGGGCATTTTGTTACCGATCGCAATAACGTTGTTGGTTAATAAATCATAAAATAATTCTCCACCAATAAGTAGATCGATTGTTTGTGGTAGGTAAAACAATGGATCTGCTAAATTGCAAGATTTGGGTATCTTCCAATTTTGTATGTTAATATAAGAGTGTGGTAAAGGTACCGTAACATGATCCGATACAACGCAGTTCATGCTAAAGTTGGACTCATTAAATCTCGAAGCAACATGTAAACGTACGCTATCACTAGTTGACTTAGTCAAGTTACCGATTCCTTTAAGCGTTATCCTAGATTCCATACGAGCTAAATTGAGCTTATCTGCTAGCTCTTTGGTAATAATATTGACCTCGCTACCTGAATCTAGAAGGGCTCTAGCGGTATGCCAGCTACCATTAACAGATTGTACCTTAATTAACGCAGTAGAGAGCAGTACATGCGACTGCATCGTGGCGGCGTCATTCACAAGCGCCGATGAGACCGTGGCTACCTTACTCGTGGTCTGCTCCACAGCCGCGCTGGCTGCCGCGCCGCTCGTGCTACTTGTCGTCAAGCACGACGCACCTCGCTGCTCCACATGGATGGTAGTATGATGCCTTTTGCCACAAATGCTGCAAGTTTCAGTGCATTTATGACCAAATTTATACGGTATAAGACATCCGAAGCATAAACGTTTCCCTTTGACGTAATCGTTTCGCTTAATAGAAGGCATTTCCAGGAAAATCGGGCACTTGAACAATTCATGTGATTCATTACACAAACAGTTAGAGCTTATTTTAGATGACACATAAGATGTACGTGTAGTTTGCTGAGTCTGATGAGGTTTCATAGGAGACTTGTCATTTAAAATCTCAAATGCAGTAGCTCGATGACTGAGAAAGTCCATTAAATCTCTTAAATTGGGCAACTCGTTGTGCTCTCTATGAAACTCCCAAGCAGCTCGAAGAGAATTGTCTAATTTTTGACAAATTATGTAAATAATTATTAAATCCCAGTGTTGTACGGGTAAATCTAAGACACTTAAGCTATCTAAGGATTGCTGCAAGTTATTTAAGAATAATTTTAAATTTGACCTATTAATCGTCTGAAAATTGAAAATGTTGTTTAGGTAATAATTGACTACGACCATTTTGTTCTCGTACTTGTCCTGTAGAATACTCCACGCCTTAAGGTAGCTCTCCTCCCCAACAGCTAACGCAGAGATAAGTCCAGCGGCTTCTCCTTTAAGAGCCGACTTCAGATAGAAGAGCTTTTCCGTGTCGCTGAGGGTTGTATTGCCGTCGATCACTGCCATGAACAATTGTTTAAAGTTTGGCCAGTTCCGCATCTCGCCATCGAATTTCGGGATCTCTAATTTGGGCAATTTGAACTTGTTATGTGACGCTGATGCCATCTCCGCCCTTGGTGATAGTGATGGTGATGAAGGTGCTTCTAATAAATTATAAACTATGGCTTTAGCAAAAAAGTATTTATTTTCAACGCCTTGCCTGTCTTCTTCGTGGGCTTGAATCGACGTCGGATCGTTCTTCTCAATATCAACTTGGATGAGGTCGTATTGTTCAAATAGTTTCTCTAAATTTTGTATACGAACCCTTATTTCGGCAATTTTGGAGTGGTTGTTTTTATCCGTCACATAATTCAGTATCCTGGTTATTCCACCTTTTATCGAAGCACGTTTGTTTTTAATTCTGACAGCTCTTCCATTTTGTCTCGGGATGAAATGATATGTAAGTAATTTAATATTTTTTGCACTAAATTTTAATTTCACTGATTCTAAATTGAACGAAGGACCAAATGTTTAAAATTGTAAACTAATTAATGTAATAATAATTGGGTTTAAATAAATAAATATCCTTGAGAGGAAAATAAGACACCCGTTCTCTTGAATGACATTTAATGGAGTCTCTTTTTAATAATTTAAATTACGAATTAATTCATAAACAATAAAAAACATTAAAAAGTATAAAACTAAATAAAAAGGTTCAATCTTGAACATTTGGTTCATGAAAAAAAAGTCCTCACAACACATCCTCACACATCTCTGGTTGAAACACAGCCTTAGGAATACATAACGTAGCAAATAATGTGTTTTTACGTAATTATGAAGTGAGAACATCTATTATTAAGGTTAAACATTTTATTAACCCATATATGCCCAGAACTATTTTTGGTCTCCGATTTCTTCTTTAGCACTGACGTCACAAATAAGCAATTTCTTTTGCAAAATCGCGCGTTAGCTGATACCTATTTTTCGGGATAAAAACGACCCACTGGGCATATATGGGTCCAGAGACTTTGCGGAATGGATAATTTCCTGCAAATTTATTTTCCTAAAAACCCTTTCCTAGTTCATTTCATGGACGTTAGAGACAGCGAATGTGTTGAATAACAGCGTATTCTAAAACCGATCCGTATCGGACTGAAATCTGGGCTCGTTAGTAATAGCATCCTACGTGTGAAGGGGCTTTTACTTGGAGATTATTGGTTTAAATGCGGAGGCTTCGCCACTGGCGAGCCGATTGGAATGATGGAGCGATGCTCGTTTACAGTTGTGGTACATTAGTTGGTATTTCGTTTAACAGTTCGCACTCCCATCAACCCCTTCGGCCACTTTGGAAACTAAAGGCTTGATACTCGAAACCAGTTTAGAAAATATAATTATTTCATTTATTTGATACCAGGTTTTCTGAAAAGAAATAAAATTAATTAAATATACTTCATATAATCGTGAAATAATATCAATAAATAATTGTACAAATAATGAACCGGTCACCGTATTATATCAATACATCTAGTCACAAATGCATGATTTCGTAAAAGTAGGTATGGAATTTTATTTTCAGTTTTAAGCAATTTGTGTGCCCTTACAGGGTATCATAGACTGATTTACACAAATGTGACATCTTTTATTTTAATGTTCCTGGTTTTCAATGAAATAAAATAAACAAAAAACCTTAAGACACGTCAATATTCCACAAGCATTCTTCGTGAAATGAAAATTGCATTTAAATGAAGACGGCGATGTAATTTAACATAGGTAATATTTTTTACGGTAGGTATATAGAGCGCGGGTCTTTAATCAGCTCCCGTTGACAATATATCTCACATACCTATGTAGTTAAGTGTGAATTATCAGAAACACGATGTAATTTCACCTTCTTCCCGGTAGATAACTAACCAGTACTGGAAAGGCCAAATATTTCTTACTTCAAAGAGATTTTGGTACTGTAATTGGTCACTGTTACTGTCAATTTAGGTTCCGGAAAATTTGGTACGATAACAAGCGAAGCGAGGAGTGTTAGAGGTTATTGCGACCACAACGTGAGAGCCGAGCGAGCAAAGCGAGCGCACCATAACCTTATTAAGTTAGGAAATAATTTGGCCAGTACCAATGCTGGTTATGTAAGGGGGATTTTTTTCACATCAATTTCACTTGAATCACAATTCAAGTAAAGCAAAGTCTTTTGTAAAAGCTAATTTTAGATAAACATTGACACAATCACACAGGAATAATATTATTTAATTGAAGTTAAGTATGTGCGATAAGGCCGCCTATTGCTTACCTTAGAAAATCTCTATGTATATACTTGTGTTCTCTGTACTGTTTACTGTTTTTTGGTGTGCAATAAAGAGTTATTGTATTGTATTGTTGTATTGTATGTATACATCAGTAGGTGATTTTTCTATTTTCATCATGCCTTTTGTTCCTTTATCTGGTTATTTTCCACATGACCGACACTACTAGATACATAAAGTGCACTAACCACGCCTCCGTCCTATTTCAAGTTATCTTCTTCATTATCTAAGTTGCCTCGATCCATGCTGGGAAACCAAATGTGGCTTATATAAGGGAAAAAGTTTCTTGAATTATATTCCACAGTTTTAATGTTGTCAGATCTCTGATATTTAAGTCTTTAATCCTTCAACTAACCAGAAGCGGTTGTGATTTTATTGTTATCCTACTAAATTTAAATACGGAAGTTTGTGAGTGCGTGAGTGTGTGTGCGCGTACGTGTGTGTTCGTTCACGCTAAAGTAAATGTAGGTGGATGTTTGGAATAACACAAGGCTAAGTTTTAAACCGATGTTCCCACGGGGTCCAATAAAATCGTAAGATATTCTTCGTCATACAACGATAATGAAGATCGCAATTTCAGTAAAAAATAAGTAAAATAAGATAAGTTACATTTAAAGCGAACCAGTAAAAGCTGGTCTGAAGTAAAATACCTAACAATCTGTGTAGGAACGTAAGTATAAACCTCAATTCAAGTAACAAAAACGTTAGAAAGTTAATTAGCGAAGTTTGTAAATTTAACAAGTTTAACATATAGGTATTTAATTATCTTTGATACGCCCTTACATGTAGATGAACATTTTCTTACCAACCACCAAGTGAGCATGTTAGCCAGAGTAATTTTTGTTTCCCTTAATATTATGTTTTCTAGTAAGACAACCTAGATAATATAACCTAGGGCTCTTCATGAATACTTTGCTCTGGAAATTCTGGAACAAAAATAAAAAACTGAAACATGGATGCACAGAAAAAAACCCAGAAAAAGAGACCAGCGCTGAGAATCGAACCCAGATGCTGCGTGCCATACCCCTACACCACCACTGGATAGGAGTCTAGACACAAATTTCTCCCATGCATCACACATTTTAGCCTCCTTTTTTCTTTCTTAGGCACTTAAGTAGCGACACTAGCACGGATTGGATTTGGATTTCACGGAATGACATAAAAAGTTGAAATAACAAATACAAAAAACCTCCAAAAACCAATCATAATAACAGTATAGTTTTCTGTTTGAAACAGTCACATTAGCGTACGAAATTTACTTAACGTAAAAGGTTGACGACAACTGCAGTCTGCACAACCTTTTTTGCGCAGGAATAAAAATGCAACTCGCAACGTAGGTATTGCCAACGCGGCTACATCTGCAGCGGAGTGGATTGGGTCGCTATCGCAATCCGAGTAAGAAATAGAAACATGTCACCTTAGAGCAACACGGGCTTCCTACCGGAAGGGAGTAGCCTTGGCGATAGATTACTATTCAAATTGTTCTGGCGTTTGTTGCGGGGGGAAATGTGCACACAAGTACAGATTCGCACACTCACATGCAAAAACAAAACTGCCAACTGACTGTAATGACGACGTAAACACATAAATAATCCAACAATACACTAATAATTCGTGTACAGGATGACTCAAAGCTCACACATTGACAAGTTGTTCATCGGCGAGTAGTTGGATTTATCGCTTGACCGATCCGAAATTTGTACGGGAGAGCGGACTCGATGTTGGTAAACGAATCCGATAATAATATTATGATAAAATGTATGACTTTGTTGTTTAAATGTAATTAAATAGCAATAATACGATAACAATTTACTTCCATGTGAAATGTAACACCATCTTTTTGCAAGCTTAATGTCCCAGATCTCTTTTTAGAGCAGAAAACTGAACAGTTTGGCATTTTAAACACTGCACCGTTCACTCGCGTGACTAAATTCGGTCTAGTTTGAAATCCGAGCGCGCTTTGTTTTATAAAATGCGTATGCCCACTTGGGCTTGTACTTTGACAGAGGGGAACGCGGTGAATGGCTACTCCCTTCCGTAGGAAGTCGGTGTTTCTCTAAGCATGTCACAAATAATAATGGTAGTCACATTTGTGGAGCAGTTAGTTATGTACAACAATTAAAATTATTTTTATACCTAACAAAAAGGTCAGACAGAAAAAAATGTGGGATTAGATTTTTTTAGATAAAGATATAATTTATTGAAAAAGTGTAAATAAAGATCTCCATGTCATACTATGGAATAACTATAAACAGTTTTCCCATTTCAGATATGGGACGCTCAACTACAAATGACCTAGTCGCAAAGGAAGCAAAGCTTGCGTTATGGGTATGGCAAACGGATAACTGTACTTAAATCGATAAATAATTCATATTCAGTGATTGATTAAAACTTCTTTGACTATCTTGACTGTCACGAGTGACTGGGCTTCACTTAGATACTTTAAGAAATAATTGATTGAATCAAAACTATAGAAAATTACAAAAGAAATACACACACATACGCACGCACGCACGCACGCACGCACGCACGCACGCACGCACACCAACATACACACCACACACACACACACACACACACACACACACACACACACACACCACACACACCACACACACACACACACACAGAGAGACACCATTATTAAAGTGTTAAATATCTTGTCACTCATATGCACAGGCTGATTGTGTTCAGGCGGAATGATAATTTATTTATTTTGTTCAGGAAATTAAAACAAAAATGTCGTATATTTTTTTCAAATTTCAAGTAAATTATTTTGATCTAATTTAACGTCCCTTAAAATATTGGTATGCTCCTTATAATAATAACATGTGTACATTAGTATCTAATAGATACGCTGTTTTACCATAAAAAATGTCTTCAACGTTACAATTGTGCAGGCAGCGGCCAAGACGAGCACCGAAAAACGTCATTATCAGACTCATCAAGGCATATCAAAGCATATTTCCGAAAATATTGGAAGCTCGTTCACCTGCTAAATAAGGACAAATAACAAAAAAGCAGTCGTTAAATCGTCACGCCTTGTAATCAAAAGATGTGCAAAAATTCGAGGCACATAAACAAAGTCTGCCTTTGTTGATACACAAATTAGGACGCCATTTTGAAGCGTAATTGCTTCTCGCGAAAACTAAGTGCTTAATTATATTTAAAAGAAGTGACGGTCGCATTGTGGAATAAGAGAGAGATATTAAGGAAAAAGCTATGGTAGATGAAAATGATTTTCAATAAGGAGAAATTTTTTGAAACGCCTGCAGAATGGAATTTGCTTAGGGTAGCAAAAATTATAATACAGTTGCTAATTTACGATGTTTTTTGATGATGAAATACATAATCATTCAAAATTGATCTCAAAAAATCCTTTTAATTTAATCTGAGTCTCTTAAAAACTAGCCAAGTGCAAGTCGGGCTCGCGTATCGAGGTTTAGTACAAATTTGTAGGTATCTATTATATATCTACTGTTGGCAGAACTCTCTAAGCAAATTATAAGTACGCACTATATGAAGTCATTTAAATGAATGCTGAAAACTAACATTTTGCGGACTTTTCTTATTGATAGTGCTATATATAAGAGCTAGCTAGCTTCATACCAAACTTCAAGTTTCATGAACTGACTGACTGAAATAATGCCGAATACAGCGATGGCCAAAAATCGCCACTGAGTGG
>NC_133476.1:7525916-7604769 GCF_025370935.1 Choristoneura fumiferana | reverse complement strand
CGGAATTATTTCCAAATATCCCTGTCCATGATATAATCATTAACTTTATAATACGCTTTTGATATTAATGTCTTCTTGACAATAGATCTGAATTTTGTATCCGTTTCCATTTATAATATTTTTTGGAATTTTATTATAAAAAACGTATGCAATTTCCAGAAAAGACTTTTTGGTTTTAGCCAGTTCTGTAAGATGGAACTTTAAGCTTCCCTGTGTTTCTAGTTGCCTTTGGCTTATCGACGTTAGTGGAAAATCACATATGTTCTTCCCTAACATACATGATTATTTTCAAAAACATAAAGCGACGGCAGGGTTAGGATATCTCTGTTTCCTTAAAAAAAAGATCTTAAAGATTCACGCGTCTTCAAATTGTAAATTGCTCTAATTGCTCTCTTTTGTAAGATAAAAATTGACTCAATGTCTGCAGCAGATCCCCATAAAATAAGCCGTACGAAATAATGCTATTAAAGTAAGCAAAATACACCAACCGTGCCGTCGCCACATCGGTTAGCTGCCGTATTTTCCAAACTGCAAAAGCAGCAGAGCTCAATCTACCCGCGATTGCTGTGACGTGAGGTCCCCACTGTAGTTTAGAATCGAGCGTTATTCCTAAAAATACTGTTGATTTTTACAAATTCAATAGTTTGACCATTTAACTTTATATTAGAACTGAATTCGAGCTAGATGAATTTATCAACGAGAATTTAATACATTTAGTTTTCTTAGGATTTAGTAACAAATTATTGGCAGCAAACCATGCGGATATCACGGACAGGGTTTCATTGGGCTCAATGAAGTCGGTATCTTTTCTACTAACCTTGAACAGTAAAGACGTGTCGTCAGCAAACATAACTATACCCGACTTTTGGCTTACCATATAAGTAAGGTCATTTACATAAATAAGATACAGGAATGGGGCAAGAATGGATCCTTGAGCCACTCCATTTCGACCACAGATCCCTCCATACCGTTCCGTTAATCGCTACTTTTGCTTTCTTTGTGTGAGGTAAGATTTAATGAGTTCTAAAGCGAGGCCACGAATGCCATAAAAATTTAACTTACAAATTAAAGTATCATGATCCACACAATCAAAAGCTTTCGAAAGGTCGCAGAATACACCTATAGCGTCATGTGATTCCTCCCAAGCTTGCAATATGAATTTAACTAAACTATGACCCGCGTCTGTAGTAGACTGCCTTTTGTGAATCCGAACTGCTGTGGATGCATGATTTTATGGGTATTAAAATGCGAGATCATTTGCGTCAGCATTATTTTTTCGAATATTTTGCTAAACGCTGATAGGATGGACACAGGACGATAATCAGAGGGATTATCTTTATCACCTGATTTAAAAATAGGAACTACTTTACTATATTTCATCAAATCTGGAAATACGCCTTCATCTATACAGCTATTAAATATAAATGCTAAAGTTGGAGCAACGACATCTAAAATGGAATGTAGAACCTTAACTGAGACGCCCCACAAGTCTTCCGTTTTTTTTACTTTCAATAATCTAAAAGTCTTAATGATGTCACAGGGAGAGACATGCGTGAATTTAAAATTACTTAAGTTTGGAATAGATACATTTTGTTTTAAGAGCGATTCAGCTAACTTTGAGGAAGACGCGAGACATTTTGTCGTTTCGATGGGGATTTTAGAGAAGTAGGTATTAAACTCGTTAGCTACTTTAACCGCGTCCGTTTCTAATACGTTGTTAATCTTTAATGATATAGAGGACTCCGCGTTCTTACGTCGACCGGTTTCAGTATTTATAATTTTCCAAACTGTTTTAATTTTATCATCAGAGGACTTAATTTTATTAGTTACATGGGCTGCTTTTGCTTTATTACATATAATTTTGAATAATTTTGAATAATCCCTGACATACTGGTGGAAACGTTCATCAGTGGTACACGATTTCTTATCATAAAGATCATATAAGACGTCCCTACTCCTACGTATTCCGGGTGTAGCCCATTCATTGAATGATAGTTTGTTTCCTATTTTAATACGTTTTTTACTACACGTTTTATCGTATTCCTCGCATACAGTATTTAACAATATCTTGAAATTTTCGTTTGGATTTTTAGTATTTACTTTTAAATTGTTTACTTTTTGCGCGATGTTTGTTTTGAGACGGTCAAGTCTTTGTTTGTTCAACGGCCTAATTTCTATGGTTTGATTAACACCGCCCCTAGCCCGAGGTAACTTCACTGTTTGAGCTTTGTGATCCGATCGTACTCCACTGATAACAGCTTTTTCTAAATACTTACAAGTTAACCAAATGTTGTCAATACATGTGGCCGAAGTGGTTGTGACTCTGGTGGGTTCATTAAATAAGAAATTTAAATTTAAAAGATTTAAAACAGAAATAAACTGGTCTTTTTCAACGGATTTGATAAAATATCGATATTAAAGTCTGCAGACCACCAGCGCTTTATTACGTTTTACTGATTTCCTTAGTCATCTTCCATAGTATTTATAAACAAAGTGAATACTCGGTTTATGGTCTTGTATATACATAAAATTAAATACTGTCGTTTCCGCAGAAGCGACTAATACACTCAACAGAAACGGCTGGACCGATTTTCATGGTTTTTATTTGTTGTATTTGTCTCCATCCCCAATAGCAGATAACTATTAAAACATTGGAAATCGCTGGCTATTGCATAATTATGTACACAAATTGCATTGAATCTTTTTTTGCCAGGTTTCCACAAGCAGATAATATCTAAGTTTAACTTTTCAGAGAGTAATTCTAAATCTAATATTTTGCCAGTGAAGCGATACCACAAAACTATAAAGGTATAATTCAAATAATTGAATAGGCACTATACCATTAAGCGATTCGAACACAATCCGGGAGTAACGTGAAGACGTCGCATAAAAAATGTATATCAAAAATGTATCAAAACTGAGTATTAAGTAATGAACTTTTAGGCAGATTTATATGGCGCGTGTATAGTTGATGGTTTGAAAACGCAATTCGACCCGCTAGATGTCGCTGTTGTTGGTATGTTATCATGATTTTAATGTTACTTGGGTATTCCGACATGATCATACTCATACCTTAACCTAATTTTTTAAGAAAACTGACTGGTGATTGACCCCTATCTCACCTGATGAAAAGTGCAGATGAGGCCAAAGCTGTATCTCACTGCTCTAGTAATAGCTTATTTTTAGAGTTTTACAAAACATCATCAAATACGTCATCATCATTATCACCACCGTAAGACGTCCATTGTTGAAGAAAGTTCTCCCTCTTGAACGCAACAACTTGCCACTTGCAACTCTCGCTAGTTCGTCGGTCTACCTAGTGGGAGATCTGCCAACGCTGCTTCCGTTTCAAGGTCGTCATCCGAGAACTTCTCTCTCCCCCGATTATTTGTTCTTATTTGGCCTGCCCACTTGCCCATTGCCATTTCAACTTCATCGAGCTATCTCGCCGACTCTAGTTACTGTCACCAGCACCAATATCTGACACAACAAAGTATCCATAAATTTCTGATACGACCCTATTTTCTAGGGCCAGTAGGACGTGTCAGATATTTTTGCACGCTCCGCTGTGGCAGATATTAATGCAGGTGGCTGTAAGACGTGTGAAAGACGGTCAATTAACCTGTCAACATTTGGGTTATTCCTACATTAGATATATTAGACTGGTAATGACAAAGCTATAACGTCAATTGTCGGCATATGACGTCCACGGCGGTAAACATCATGATAAAACGGGGCGTGAAGACCCTTGATTAGATTTCCTCATTACAACAATTAAATCATGTTTACCTAGTAAACATAAGACATATTATCTTCTTTTGCTGTATTCTTTGCGTCACAAATCTATGTAATTATTGCGGTCGATATTTGTTAATCTTATAAGCTTTTGTAACTTACCTTGTTAGGCATTACACGGGTATCTCGACGATGTTTTTATTATTATTATTTATTATTTTAAGAACTCATACAGTCGTACATTAATGAGTATACAGGTAAACCAAAAACAATATAAAGACCTCGAGGTTCATAAATATTCATAGGTACTAAAAGCTTTTCTTCACTAAAATTACGAAAAATTCAGAGGTTCAAAAGGGTATAAACCACAGATACAAACCAGTAGGCTAGCACGGCTTATATAATAATATATTATCTTGATTTTTATTACACCTATAAAAGATAATCGTTAGATACCTACCTACTGAATAATTGACAGACAGACAACGCACAGCCTAAGCCTCTGGAGCTGGAGACTTTTCATTTGACAGATATTCCTTTAGAGTCATATCGTAGAGTTATATAGGTGCATTAAGAAAGGATTTTACGAAATTTCCTCTAGAAAAAGATTTATATTTTTATTTCAAAGTGACTCTGGACCAAGAATTGTCTTGGAATTATTGGTTAATGCCGTCAACAACTTTAGGTACTACGAGTACTATCGTAAAGTGTATTACTTACGCGAAAGAAATTTCGAACAAAAGCTAGGTAGTTTACATGTATTATTTCCAGTCTTTGTAGTATTGTAGTTGTGTGTATTTTGGTTCTAAAACGTGTAAAACTTTTTTTCAGCCAGATCCTCTACATGGAGCAACAGGCCTACGACATACCTACAAACTATAACAGAAACATTCCACCCGGTGAGTTTTATTTTCTTAACTAGCGACCCGCGTCCCGGCTTCGCTCGATCAATTTTCAAACAAAAGATCTCTAATCAAAGGCACTTTTCATGTTTCCATTTCCCAAAAGCTACACCCCACCCGCGCGAAGCTGGGGCGCGTCGCTTATATATGTTATGTACCTATTTATGTAATATATAACCCTCCGGGAAAAATATCATCTGATGATGAATACCTCATTTAAACCCGTCGCTTAGTTTAAAAGATCAAAACGTACCTACCTGACTTTTATTTTATGTAAAAAAATTAACTACGCTATCTCAAACTAACAATGGTACTAACTATCAGTGTTATTCTCTCAAACTAACAATGGTACTATCAGTGTTATTCTCTCAAACTAACAATGGTACTATCAGTGTTATTCTTTTATGTTCCTACATATAAATTGCACTTAAGCGATCCAAAAATATTATAGTTTCAGAACTTTCAACTTATTTATTTCAATTTAATTTGTTTAAATTCAACAATATATATATACATATATATATATATACGATTACAATATACCGTGCCTTCTTGGTTCCGTTAAATTTATTTTTTAGGTCAAATTAAGCTAATTTCTCAGAAACATCATATTGAGGTACTACTTTGAACATAATAAATGTACGTGAAACCATCGATCGTAGTACATATATAAGACCGCGACGTGAATAGAATTAAAAGATTTGTCATTTCATAACTTCATAAGTACCTACGTAATAATAACAGTTTTCGTTACGATCTACTGCGTACTACAGCGGCTAACCGATAGTGTCATGTTCTGAATCAGGCGTTACTGCGGAGGTCCATATCAATGAACTGAAACATTTACTTCCTTTGGTTTTCTTTGCTAGCATGATGAACGATTGTGAAGATGGGTGTGAAGATGAGCTCTGATTGAGTTTGAAACGGGTCAGTATAGTTTAGTGGTGGTGATAGATGGGTTCGTGTGATTGGTGTAAATTCTTGTAGTGTGGTACTGTGGAGGTGGAGGAAATGCATGAACACACATTTCTTGCATAAACGTAGCTATCATAAGGTCGCGGGCGGGTGAGCAAAGTAATTGATTCAGTTTATTTAAAGGTGATACTGTTGGTTTCGGAGAATCGGGCCCATTTGTGCACTACAAGAAGGTTAACGGCGTAAGTTCGTATGATGATTAAAAAAAGCCAGCAGCGGATGCTGACATTAAGGTGGCGTCGGCCTTGCTAACGAACCCACCTTAATGAATGATTGGCTAAAAACCTCGGCATGTGGCTTCTGCTGAATAATATCCGGCCCTAAGTGGATGGAACGCCGTCATAGTTTGGTGAACGCTGTAATATCTGACAATATCTAGTCTAAAAATAGGTATTAAATTAAAGATTTTATTTGCTTTGCATACGTAGTAATTCCATGTTAAGAGTTGATAGTACAATTTAACTGCATTCAGTTGGTTAAAATACTTCAGTTGAAAAGAAAACTTGTTTGTATAATTGTCAGCAATAAAATCACATACAAAAAGTACATTTATAAGTAAAAATTCTCTTTTTTACAAATGTTTACTTACAAACCTTGAGGTACATAAGTACAAAGGCGAACTTTATATCTTTAAGGGGTCTCTAGCAGTCAACCTTTGAGTGGATGAAAGGAGCGTTCAATTAGTAAAGTCATGACATCTGTACCTATAACGAAGAACTCTAAAGTAAAAAAGTTTACCTACCTACCTACATTATAACCGTGTTCACAATTTAAATGTCTAAGAAGAACAGTAGGTAGGTAATTAAATCGGTTCAAAATTCCAAATAGCACCGACTTAAGCTAGACCCGTGATTTATTAACAATTATGCCTAACCTACGAACTAGACGACGCAATAAACATAATTTAATTTTGTTAGTTTAATAAATGTAATATCGATGATCTTAATTCAATGCTTGCCGCAACTAATACCAAATCAAATATAACGTTGTCCGTCGCCGCTGGATAAAACCTTTGAAAGTTTTTACAAACGATAGCAAAACTATTTGATAGTAATTGCTAGGTTTAATATTGGCCTATATTACAAACTGGACATAAATACTAAATATTTTCAGTTAGGTACACTGCGGATGAATGTCGGTGTCTATTGCCTGCCAACTCTGACGTAGTCATTTTAGCGGAATTGAACTTTAAGTATTGATTTAACAGTCGTGATAGCGTTTAAAGCTACAAAGTTACGATTTAGTACATGACAAACTGCTGCTGTAACAGCAGCATTTTAACTACTTAATAATGAAATGAAATGAAATGAAATGAAATGAAATGAAATGAAATGAAATGAAATGAAATGAAATTGTTTATTGCATGACCACAGGTATATAAATAAGATCCTCGTGTTTTGGTGTGTCCCTTTATGATCTACCATTTTCTTGGTGTACAATATAAAAAAAATTAAAAATTGAACAAAATTAAAAATCAAATCAATGAAATTAAATTAAATAGTTATACATTAAATGAAGTTAAAAATAAAAATAAACAAAACATAATCAATTAAAATACATTAGCTAGTCAAAAAAATAATAAAAATACAATAAAGTTCAATCACAATCACTCAACAAAAAATAAAAAAAAAATAAAAAAAATCATATACGCTACAATGTCAAAATTTCAAAACCATACATTAATAACCATAAATGTCAGTACTCAACTGATTAGTTAATTTATATTCCAGATATTCTTTAACTGTATAAAAACAGTTAGTCAAAAGCCATTTCTGCAATTTGGTTTTGAACACTTGTCCATTCAAAACCTTTAATTCGTCTGGAAGACTGTTAAACAGCTTTATTATAATAATAGCATATTAAAACCTATTTAGGGGGTTTACCTATTTAGTTAAGGGTATTGTGGCACTCTACTGTTGTTCTTCTTAATGAACATTTTTGGAACAAAACTCGTTAAAAAGAATCTAATATAAGTCATCATCATCATCATCATCCCAGCCTATATACGTCCCACTGCTGGGCACAGGCCTCCTCTCAGAACAAGAGGGCTTGGGCCATAGTTCCCACGCGGGCCCAGTGCGGATTGGGAACTTCGCACGCACCATTGAATCGCTTCGCAGGTTTGTGCAGGTTTTCTCACGATGTTTTCCTTCACCGCAAAGCTCGTGGTAAATTTCAAATGTATAATTCCGCACATGAATTTCGAAAAACTCAGAGGTGCGAGCCGGGGTTCGAACCCACGGCCCTCTGCTTGAGAGGCGATAGGTCAAACCACTAGGCCACCACGCCTTCGGCTTAATGTAAGTAAAGTCTGTAAATGTTAACTAATTTTCAACCGACAAAATAATCGTAGGTCTGTACCTACTTGCACTGAAAACAATTTTTTAATTTCGAATAAACAGCATTTAAATTTTATGGTAATTGAATAATCTGGAAGTGCACAACTTACATTTTATAAATTGACTTTATTACCAAAGAATTAATAATAAATTAACTATATAAAGGACCTATTTATAACATCTGCAATGATGAGTTAGCCCGCATTTTACATTCCACTTTCAAAATACAGCAATAATAATAAGGTTTATGCAAATGCTCGCTTGATGAATGTGGGTCTCAAGCGGTTGGCGCATCCCGGCACGGGCCTATGCTATATATAGGACATAGACAAACATTCTGTCCTGTATATAAAACAATACGTAGCCACTTTCCCCTCGACCCTCCACGCTAATCGCTAGACATGATTTTGTGGTAATAAATCCTTTTGATATGCCATACATTTTGTTATTTATTAAAAAAAACATAAGCGTAGTGTAAGTAGTAGTTATGAAATCAAAGAAAGACATCCTACATGATTCTAAAGGATAAAGGATAGGTAGCAAATTTATTAAAATTGATAGATACTTAATTTAAAACCTCTTAGCCTAAAATTCATTTCACTTCTCATGCTCGTAAAGTTCGTACTTATGCTAGATCTAGGCGACATAAAATGACTTTTTATGCTCTAGTGCATAAAATAAAATCTTCGTCTAAGACCAACGCAATCAGATGTAGGTTTGTAAACAGCTACAAGCAAAGAAGTTTCTACACACGCCTTGTATATATTTTTAATCATTTTTAATTTATATAAAACTAAAAATCAACCAAATCAATCAAAATAGATCATAAAAAATATATAAAATGGTTCATAAAATTATATAGTAATGCATGAACAATAAAAGGTACATAGTAAGTGAACAATTATTGTTTCCACTTTTTCTATTCATTTCCACGCCATCGGAGTGAAAAGCAGAGCGTGCCGGCTCTGGTGGCTATATGAACGTCTCGCGTAAAATGGCTCGTTTTATGCTCTTCTTGTACAATCTACTGTTGGACAAAACCTGAACATTTCAAAATTATTCGATTTTCGTTATATTTTTAGTGTCCTTCTAATGAAATGCTTTACGTTTTCCAGGAAAAAATACAACCGTGTACATAGGACTTAATGTCAACCGAGTTTCAGGAGTCGACGAAAACAAGGAGGTGAGTTAGAACAAATTTTTATCGAAGAATACACATACATCGATATCTTTAACATCATTCGGTAATGTAGTTTTCCGAGCGTTCAGAACATATATCGATCTAATAAACTTTCGTTTCTGATGAGCGGCACATTAGTTGCACTACTGTGGTTAGTCGACTCTACATGTCTAATCCGTGCCGCCTCAATGAAAGCCAACCTAAGGCCGTATTATTTAGCGCACGGTGTAGGATGAGGGTAGAAAGAGATAGGTAGTGAATGCGATCGCTTGCGCCCGCGTCTTAGAGCCGTTGAAAACGAGGCGAGCGCGCAGCGATTGTAGACTCTCGTACAATAATAATAAGACGCCCGTCTTCAGCAAACTCGCTGCGTGTTCGCGGCGCAATCGTCGCGCGAACGGAGCGAACTCGCTGCGCGCTCGCTTCGCTTTCAACTCGCCTGCAAATCGCTAGTGTGATAAGGCCCTTAGGTTATGCGGTCTTTCATCGGTGATCAATAAATAAATAAATACTTATGGCGAAATGTGCACTGGTTAAAAAGGGTTACTTCACACCGACAAGCGACGCTACGCTGCATGCATGTATCATTGAGAGAATAAGTACGTCAAAGTGTAAATGTTTGACGCGTTCTCTATAAAACGTGCAGTGTTGCGTGTCGGTCTGAATCGACCCTTAGTCTTCTTAGATCTATGCACGAAAGTGACTTGCCATGGTACGACTTTAAACTCATATATTATCCATGCTAAACGGTTATGCCTTTATTTCTCCAGGAAATAACCCTCGATGTGTTCCTGCGAGTGTCGTGGCAGGACGCGCGGCTGCGTGTGGGCATGCCGTTCATCGACCTGCCCTGGGAGTTCCGCCAGCTGATCTGGACGCCCGATCTCTACATCTGGCAGCTCCAGACTATGCGCATCCAGTCCGTGCTTCAGGAGATGGCCTCGCTAAGGCTCTACTCGAATAGCACCGTCTCAGTCAGTATTGGGTTCGTCCATTATTTATTTCCTTCAAGTTTCTTTCATCTTCATCATCATCATCCCAGCGTATATAAGTTCCACTGCTAGGCACACCCCTCTCGCAGAATGAGAGGGCTTGAGCCGTAGTTCCTACGCGGGCCCAGTGCGCGTTGGGATCTTCACACAATCCATTGAATTGCTTCACAGGTTTGTGCAGGTTTCCTCACGGTGTTTTCCTTCGCCGTAAAGCTCGTAGTAAATCTCAAGTGTAATTTCGTACATGAATTTCGTAAAACTCAGAAGTGCGAGCCGGGGTTTGAACCCACGATAAAACGCTAGGCCACCACCTAGGTAGTTTCTTTGGTTTTGCCGGACGTAACGTAACGATCGTTAAATAGATTACTAGGTGACCCTCGCATGATATCCCCAAACAGGTCTCGGAAGATGATTTTCGAGAATTAAAATTTTACAATTTTCTGTTACGTAGAGAAATCTTGACAGTTGGGTTGATCGACAACTTAATCAAGACGATCTCTATATTCTTTTGATCTAACTATTAAAGCACTCTTGTAACAAACAAATTTGTGTCTGTACCGTTGTCCAGCAGTGGTGTAGCGGTATAGCACGCGGCACGGAATGCCGAGGACCTGGGTTCGATTCCCAGTGCTGGTCTTATTTTTCTGGTTTTTCTGTGCATCTATATTTCAGTTTGTATTTTCAATTTAGATTTTACGGGATGACCGTAAAAGAAAAAAATTGGAATTGAAATAAAAAATACAAAAAGATTCCAAAAAAAACAATCTTAAATTGGTATGAGGCATCGATGGATTTAGTGATTTTCAAAAAATTTAAAAAGTACTTAAGAGAAGCTACAGCACCCTAAAGTTGACAAAACCTATAAAAGTGCAGGTTGAATATTTTGTACACATAATTTATTAGGATACTCGTATGTCTAGGATATGTAGCTATATGCAGATCAGAATAGGTAACATCAGGGACACATCTTAAAGTACATAATACCTAAGTAGCTAGTCGAAAAATCACAAGTCGAATAACGATAGAGCAGATATTGTATAGTCAAGTAAGTAACTGCTTACCAATTTTTATGAAATCAGAATAAATATAATAAGGCTGACTGTCACATTGATAATTTTAAATAACCTTTAATGTCTAGCTTTAACAACTGGTATTAAACGTTAAGGCGGTAAAGCTATTTCTTTATCGACTACACACCTCAGTAAAAAATGTAGCGCTCTAATTTTAATCGCAGACGAAAGCTGAAAATAAAGTTTCAAATTAACTTTTAATGTTAGCGACACATAAAACTTGCTATTGTGTCTAATGGTGTTGACATCTACACTGAATTTATTAGACGTTGAAAGTTTAGTTTCTGATACAATTCTGCTGACAGGTTAATAGTTTCAAGCCGTGTATTTAACATATGATTTGTGTGTTGGTAAAATTCTTTTTAATTATTTTAGCGCGACGATTACAATAAAATGCCAGATGGACTTCGTCCTGTATCCTTTAGACGTGCAAAACTGCAACATCGATTTTAGTAGTTGTAAGTAATAAAAACCATTTATCATTATATATTTTACTTTATTGCTTTTTAATAAAAATTACAAAAGCCCTACCTATATCGTATGATCTTCAGATACAAATAATCAATGAGTTTGAGTGTAATGCATGCCCTATGTGGATTTTACGCAGTATGTCAAAGCGGTTATTTGTTTAAATATCATATCAAGAAGTACCTACCACTAAATACTATCTGTACCGGTTCTGCATTTGTGTTTTGAAATACCTTTTTTATCATCCAGACAAATATACAGCAGAGGACGTCCGCTTCGAGTGGCGTGAGGTGCCGCCATGGATCGGCTGGGGACTGGTCGGCGGCCAGAAAAACCAGTTCCGCCTGCCCAAATACGTAGTCAGCTTCACAACGGACAAAAGTAATCATTTAGCCCAATATGGTGAAGGTAAATGTATATTTATTGCTTTGCGCTTAAGTTTGCGCCTCATAAATCACTAATCATGTACGTACCCCAATATTCAGACCGAGCGCGAGTGTGGTTTGTACAAATTATCCTGATCGTAATTTGCTTTTACGTTGACCATCTTAGCACTGATTTCACATGGTACCAACTTTGTGAAACGTTTCTCATTAATTAAGTACATATTGAATGAAGCTTTCAGCTACGTGGACGGTCCGAATTGTAATTCGTCTCGGTCTGACTCTACCTACTAATGTTGCTACGCGCTGTCGCTTGTCGCTGGCATGTCGCTAGGCCGCTAGGTACGGATGAAGCTATAACTTGCAACTATATACCAAACACCACTACATGCCAGATCGAGGCCTTACAGAAGATGTCAATTAAGGTAAACGTTACATGTTGTGGCCGAAAATTTATCCCTCTTTAACGTGTATGCCTGCTTGCCCGCTAGAGTGGGATAAAATATCACTCACGACATCTGGCGTAAATGCTTGTAGTGTATCTTGTCTAAAGTCACAGGAATCAAAAGTTCAATGTACCTCGCTCCTATGGGCAATAGTTTCTATGAGGATTAAACTCCTAATGCAGTCATGTTTGGTATACCTAGGTAGGCACATAATATAATCATTGCCTTTCTTGCGTATTAGTTAGCCATCCTGTCATCCGCGCCTAGCAAACTGTAGGGCTACTACGAAATTCGAAAATCGGAATTCGTATCGTACCACCCCGCTGACGCTAATATTATTTCATACGAGAGTGAGAGGGACGGTACGATACGAACTTCGATTTTCGAATTTGTAGTAGCCCTACTGAAACTTTTCTGTTCTTAGTGTTGGTGAAGTGTAGTCGGTTTATTTTCTGTTTCCTTCTAATTTATGTTTCATACTTAGTTATAGTGTGTGATTGTGAGAATTGTTGGGTATAGGTAAATTATGTTTTCTAGTACACAATTCCAATATCTGATCTAATTTGATCACATAATCACTAAATTCAAATACATGTACTAGACTGAGTAATTTACGTTATAGGCAGTCGTTAGTTTATCTGTGTCGTTGTCGTTAACATTAATAATATTAAATGTGATGTCCTGTGTTAGTTTGAAGATGTAAAGAGCTATTTTGTGTTTGTAAAAGTTGTTTGTAGCCTGTAATTAAATGTCAGTTGCAAGAAACGCTTTAGAAGTATATTTAAAGTGACAAAACTACAATTAGAAGTAAAACTAAGCAGCGATATAGTATAAGTGTCTACACAGTGCACAACGGTTCACCTTAATTGTATTACCAGCCAAAACACTTTGATTAACTAGTATGTACTGTACAATAGTCGTTTCACTTCAACAATCTGTAGAAAGAGATATGGGTCACTTGTAATTTCCAGCAAGATATTTTAATGATTACTATATCTCTAGGCGAGCATTCGGCGGCGCGGCTGAAGATCACTTTGTCTAGGGAGCTGCGAGGGTACCTCCTGGAGAGCTACTTGCCTTCGTCACTGTTCGTCATTATCTCGTGGGGCAGCTTCTGTGTCATCCCGGAGATCGTGCCGGGCCGGATGGTGCTGCTCGTGACCACGCTGTTGTCGCTCGTGACCATGTTTGATACGGTCAGGTATGTCACCCGAACAGAAGCCTACTTTTTTAGGAACTGCATGAACACGCATATCTTGCATAAACTTAGCTATCATAAGGTCGCGAATGAGCAGAGAAATTCTTTTAATTCATTGATATGGACCTCCGCAAAGTAACACCTGATTCAATTAATTATTCATATTACTTTTAATGAGCTTTATTCATTAAAAAGTGTTTTTCTAACTTTTTCACAGCACAAATTCGCCAGACGCTCTGGAATTGAAGTGCATCGAGGTCTGGCTGATCTCATGCACGATCTTTGTTTTCCTGGCTCTGCTGGAGTACTTCGTCGTGCTGTTCGGCATCCGCTACGACAAGAGCTGGTGCCAGCGGCGGCAGGACCTGCGGCGCGCAGCCTCCGCCGCGCAGCTCGCTCCACCACCTCTCCACGTCAATCATTCACAGGTACGAATGCTATCACAACATAGTGCATGCGAAGTAGCCTTCCACTCCATTTCCTCATTATAGTTCGCTTTTTCTGCTACACTATCTCACATAATCCGCCATAAGACGAGAGTGGATCTCAAAACCCCCTTATAAATCAGGTCAAACCGAACAAACCGGACGCAACTGCATGCAGTTGATCCCAGGCCATAAATTATTATTTTCTTGCGATTCCAGAGGTTGAGTTGCACTCCCGTGACAGGCACCCCTCAGGGCGGGGTCTTCTCCCCGCAGCTGAGCGTCGAAGACGAGGGCCTCAAGCAGCAGTTCTCGCACCAGACCATTCAGAGGGTAAATATTAAACGATCTTTACACCCCTGGTTCCTAATAAGTTTATTGCGTAGACTGTACTAGTACTGTAGAATGTTTTTGCAAATAATATTGAATGAGTACGCAAATCTGTGCCACTAACGTTTGCTCGGTGTGTTTAGGAATCTGCCTAAATTATGTTTTAAACTTAGGTAACCAATTTCTAGTCATCCCTCTCGGGAAAAAGGAATTGGAGAAAAAATAAAGTTGGAACTGAATCAAGATCAGGTAGTAAGGTAAAGACAAATCAAAAAAACACGCTGCACTGTGTGGCCGTAGCTCAACGCAGTATGGTTGTAGAAGGACACGACTAGGTGGACCAACCGTATTTTTTGTGGTAGATCACGATAAAAGTCAACATCACGCGCAAGACTAGGCTAAATTTCCGACAACTCTTCCAACGACTTTCCTTTGCTCCTGTTACTCTTGTGTTGACGCTCTGCTGTAAGTACCTATATATTGTGCAAGACGCTTATACCTACGTCCTTTGAAGCTCGCTTAGATACGTAGAACTTAATTTCAGATTTAATCAAACTGTATATTTTATTGTGTGCACAGCTTTCAGCGCATGTTAGGCCTACTCGATGTGTAACGGTATTTTAGGCTCGCGGAGGGAGGCTAAGTCTTATTAAAAGTGTAGGGCAGAAGTACCGTTTGTGGCCACTGTACCGTTTATGGACATTTATTGTTTAAATATACGTTTGAAATAAATGTATAGTAATAAATCATTATAAACTTTATTCGTTTCAGTATAAACTTTTGAAAACTCACTAAACATATTATTTTAATAATATAACTGTTTATATATGACGGCAAATGTCAACTGGCCAAAAACGGGCTTAAGGTGGCCAAAACCGGCACTTTTGCCCTATAAAGCTTGTGTATTTTTGTGAAATTATAATTTGTTTGTGGTCTGTTAAATGTTTGATGGTTGGTAGGATTCCCCTCCAATAATGGACACGCTGGAGCGGAACGGGTCGGAAGGCGTGATGGCGCGGCTCGTCGCCTGCGTGTACAAGGGCATCATGTTTTGTGGCGCCCAACATGGGGCCCTCGACCGCATCGCGCTCATGGTCTTCCCCTTGTGCTTCGTCCTTTTCGCCATCATATACTGGACCACATACCTAAGTGCTAACCGTTTTAACCAATAAGTGACATAGTTTTGATATGACGAGACATTTTTGACGCGCGCATTAAAATAGACTAAAAGTGCCTGTGCAAGGATGTTGTGAGTTATTTGTACATATTATTATTAGACAAATGCTAGTCGACTATACAACTTTAGTTTTACCTACGATCCTTCTACATGTAAGTTAGGTTAATTTTTACAACAAAATTTTAAATACAGAACGAGTTATTTGCAAGTGTTCCTGAGTAAAATAATTAGACAATTGATATCCTGCTGCTTTGTATGAACTTATAAATGGCTTGGGAAAGTTATACTTACTTTGACATCGAGAAAAATATTATTGTAAATAGCATACTTACTTAAAACCCAGGTATAAATAAATGCAATAACTATTTATGGCCGTCCAAAACCATAATCAAGAGTGCCTTTTATAGTAACCAACCTATTTCGTAAATACTTCTGAGAATGGTTAAACTGTAATTAAGTCAAACATTCTAACTTACGCCTTTTCTACTTCAGCCAATTTTATCAACGACTTTCACTTCGAGCTTGTAATATTTAAGCTATAAATATTTTATTTATATTCACAAACTATTTAAGAAATTATATATTTATAATTATATATTCGTACAATCCTGTGTAAAAACCGCTCAAGTGCCTATGGGTACTCTAGTAGTAAGTAATATCCCACTTAATCGTATCAATAGATTTATAAATCTGTCTGGCGTAAATCTACGCGTTGACGCTGAATGTAAGTTAAAAGAATTCTGAAAGAACTTATACCGCGACTTTTTTACCGCGGAACACATGAACATGGGCCTCTAAACGAGCCGTAACTTAAGATTGTTTTTCGGTCATCCCGTAAAACCCATATCGGAAATACAAACCCAAAAATACCAATCTTAATTTGATTGCTTAATAACGATATCTCTTGTCCGGGTGAGCGGTTAGTTCCAGTGGAGTGCTGCAAGTTTCTCGATGAGGGCTACAGCATAGATGTCGCTAGTGTCGCTGCTTAAGAAACAAACAGGCTGAGATATGTGGTGCATAGGAGAAATTCGTGTCTGTACCGTTGTCCAGCGGTGGTGTAGCAGTAAAGCACGCGGCACGGAATGCCGAGGACCTGGGTTCGATTCCCAGCGCTGGCCTTAATTTTCTGGTTTATCTGTGCATCTATATTTCAGTTTATATTTTCGATATGAACTTGTAAACAGGCATTTCTATTTAAGGTAGTTACCTCTAAGTATATAGGTACCTCATTAGAATTTGGATTTCTCTTTTACTCAGGATCCTTGGGAGGATGAGAACGTACTTACCTATTATTTTTGATGAAAAACAATAACAGTCAAAATACCACCAACGGGACTTATCACACTAACACACAGTAATATTTACCTCGACGTTTCGGCAACATTGATGTGGCCGTGGTCACGAGTAGACTGAAAATCAATATATATGAGTAAAAATCACGAAAGTTTAAAACGTTATTGTAACAATAAGAGTTCTTAATTTTCTATGGGTAGATTTTTTGTGACGAGCCATAAATTGTATGTATGTCTTTCAAAACGAGTTTAAAAAATATAAATACTTTTTCTCGAAAAAAATCCAAAATACCAAATTCTATAAAGTAAAGGTACACTACATAATTAAATAGAAATGCTTAAATAGCACATATTATATCTCTATGAAATAGTTGGTAAGTAATACTTTATATTTAGCCCACTTTCCTGACTATTGTCTGTTTCTTATATGCTTTAAAGAGCAAAAGGGACCATTAACTTAACTTCTAAAAGGTCTTTACCCAGGTGATTTCGCTGAGTCTTAAAGATTTCGTACTTACAACAAGGAGTCAAATTGGGTGTGAAAGCAGTGGCGTAGCTAGGCGTGGGCGGAGTGGGCCCTCGCTCACGGCCTCGCACTTAAAAGGGCCTCACGAGGCGTCTTTAAATGCGATGCGACCATAGAAAAGGGGCATTAGTCCAATCTATGCCAATGTGTGAAAATAACTCGCACCACATACAAATACAATGTGTGTTATACAAATATTAAATGATATTGTAACGGATAACTCACGTCTTAAACCGAGTTTAGCTCGACATGTTTCGGACTATTTCGTAGCCCTTCTTCTCAGGAGCACGCGAACGTGACTCTGCGGCTGCCGCAACACGCACACTACGCGCCACCGCTCTGCTCGCGCGACTGCCCGACGAAGCTAACAAAGCCGCACAACTACCCGCATTTTTATCGTTATTTTTATTGTAATGTCTGCGTCCATAGAACCCTACATCACCAAAAATACACAAACTGAATTGGCCTCTAAGACCCATAGTGAGTCAAATTGATTCGCCGACGTATAAGCTGGCTCGTCATCTGTCGTCTGTGCTGTTACGGGTTACGGGGAAGTCGACGAGTTTTATTAGGGATTCGAAACATTTCGTTGCCTTGTTAAATGATGTCCATATGCGTGAGGATGAACTGATGGTTAGCTTTGATGTTACATCTCTTTTCACCAATGTGCCGGTAGACGAGACTTTAAGAATTATATCTGACCTGTGGTGTGTCACTGATTTACCTACTGTGTACATGGAGGGAATTGAGTTGTGTTTGAAGAGCGGTTATTTGGTTTGGCGCGGTGATTACTATTTGCAAGTTGATGGAGTGGCCATGGGTTCACCGATTGCTCCGGTCACCGCAAATATCTTTATGGAGTGGTTGGAGGGAAAAGCTTTGAACAGCGCTCCTGTAGCACCCAGATATTGGTGGTGGTACGTGGATGACGTTTTTGCGATTGTGTCCAGAGATAGTGTGTCACATTTTGCTAACTACCTTAACACTTTGCACGATAAAGTTAAGTTCACGGTGGAGAGAGATAATAATGGACATTTGCCATTTTTGGATGTTTTGGTCATGCGGAGGCCCTGTGGTAGATTGGAATCCACAGTTTATCGTAAGCCAACTTATACGGATCGATACTTGAGGGCGGATTCACACCACCATCCTTGTCATTTATCTTCTGTGCCTAGAACATTGATTAATCGAGCCTTGACAATTTGTGATCCGAGATTTGTGGATCGTGAACTGGGTCATGTGAGACAAGTTTTGAAAAGCAATTGGTACAACTGGAGGCAGTACAACCGTGTGGCGGACGTGTCGGCTCGTCAAAGACCAGTGGGAGCTGAGTGGCTTCCGGTATATTTACCGTTCATTAAGGGGATAACGGATAAAATCGGGCACTTTTTACGACAAAGATATAGCATCAAGTCGATTTTCCGTCCTCATATGCAGCTTAGACAGTTGGTGCGATCGCCGAAGGATAAGGAGCCTCCGAGTGGTCCCGGGGTATACATGATTCCGTGTTCGTGTGGCAAGACCTATATCGGTGAGACTGGTCGTAACGTGTCTACTAAGGTATCGGAGCACATACCTACGTAGTATGAGGAAACAGGACGACAGGGGCTCTGCTGTGGCCGAGCATTCAATGGACTCGGATTTGACGCATTACATCAGGTTTGATAAGGTATCTGTACTTGCGAGAGAAAAGTTTTTCATTCCGCGGAAAGTGCATGAAGCCATTGAGATTAGTCGTCATCCGAATTTTAACCGGGATTGCGGTTGGTCGGTACCCCCGAGTTGGAAAACAGTTTTAAATACTCGTGCTGCGTCATCGGTTAGTGTGAACGTGCCTTTACGGAGCGATGTTGTTAGTGTTGTGTGCTACCCTACATTAGACATTGACAATAAAAATGACGATAAAAATGCGGGTAGTTGTGCGCCGTTGTTAGCTTCGTCAGGCAGTCGCGCGAGCCGAGCGGTGGCGCGTAGTGTGCGTGTTACGGCAGCCGCCGAGTCACGATCGCGTGCTCCTGAGAAGAAGGGCTACGAAATACACCCGAAACATGTCGAGCTAAACTCGGTTTAAGACGTGAGTTATCCGTTACAATATCATTTAATATGAGTGAGTCTCACGGTAGTTTCATGTTCAAAATGTGTTATACAGACACTATACTGCTTCAGCGGTATGATATACCAAGAGTTCTTTATACACCATGTTATTTTTGATACCCGTCAACTTTAAGGGGACAACCTACAGGTCAAATGAAGTTAATAACTCTTACTTTTTAAAAGATAATCAAGAGAAGATAATTAATTATTACCAGAAAAACAGCGTAAAGGTCCTTAAATGAAGTTTTTTCAAAGGCCATAACTAATCCGTTTTTAATTCACACATATTTATTTAGCAAAAGAAAGTTGGTTGGTTGGTTTTTTAGAAAAATATGGCTCTGTCCATTGGAGGACAATTTTGCCAGTGTCTAGTAGGTTTTGCCGTTGTACGGTAAAAAATTCTAGAAAACGAACTACGAGAGGTAATGGTGGATGAACGATGACAGCGCGAATCCAAAAGAAAGTTAAACATGTGGATTTTTTTGATGTCTATCTCTTATGTGTCACGTCAATGTCACTTGACAAGTTTGTTTATTTAACAATTTACTATTAACAATGACTCAAGTTATTATATGCATAAAAAAACCCTTAAGATACATTTTTTCCAATTTGACGAAAAAGTTAAATATCAGGTAGTTCATATCAATGAACTGAGCCGTCTGCCGAAGTTTACGGATATCAAAAAAACCCGGTGTATACAAACAAATTATTATTTTCATTATATTGTGTTATACATTGTTATTTTCATAGTACATGCAAGTCATAAAAAACTATAATTTTAGAGCAGCCTAAGACGTTTAAGTTTTGTAAACTTCTTAATCGATCTGTACTTATGTGTAGATGCTAGGTACCTAAATTGTGTTTATTTTAATATTTTGTAATTGAATTAACCACAGCTACTTATGTATGTAGGTAAACATTTATTAACGATCAATTAAATATTATTTATTATTATCTAATTATGAGACCAACATAATAATTACACATTAGTGTGGTTCATTGTTATGTATAAAGTGAAATATCTACAGGAAGACACTAACGATAATTTAAAGTTATAGGTATCTAAGTTCCTAAGGTAACGAAGTATCTGCCTGGATATCTATCTGTGGATTAGATACCTAAGATATGTACATACATAATTTATTTTTACGAGTTTAAGAAATAATTAATAAAAAAGGTAATATTTACCTGAAAATAAGTAGAAATAAGTTCTTTTAAAACATCTTCGACCGCAATACACGAACATATCATGTAAAACAATTAAGAGTTTCTACCTACCTAGTTACTTTCATATCTTAGGAGGACTTAAGTACCTACCTAATCTTGAGTGAAATTTAAAAATGAAAGTAGGTACCTTCGACCTTCTAGTTAGTAGGTACTTCAGAACATATTTCAAATAGTTTTAATAAAAAGATGTAGGTACTTATTGATTTTATAATTGAATTACCTACTGCTTAGTATTTTGGTTATAATATATAGGTACGTACTAAAGATACCTAGGTTGGTATATTTACCCTACTACCCCAAAAGGAAGGAATTGCAAAACCGAAATGATTAGATACTTTATAAATTGTACCTAATTATCACGTCTAGTCGATAGTTTTCATTATTATTTTAATCATAGCACTCATTCAATCAAAATACTGGTGAGTAGGTAAACGTAGCTTCACGCGAGGAAGTTCTGAGGCTGTTTCTGCTTCCCAAAAAATTATGGACCCTTTAAAGGTGACGAGATGACTGAGTAATTCTCTAAACCAGACGTGCCCTAAGTGGTAGGTATAGGTCCACCTGATACAAAGGCCGTACCTATTGTCAAACGCGCGGACGCTTGCTATCGCATTTATTATTTATTTTTTAACGGTGTAAGATGGTGTCAGAAAGAGATGGTGAAAGCGAGGCAAGGGCGTTAGACAACAAGGCCTCAGGACCCCTGGGGGTCCATGAAAGACCAGACGGGTGTCAACGCAAGGCTAGCGTCAAGCAAACATCAGACTTTCTATGATCACTGAAGGTGAAAGGCCTGGCAGGCATGGGGACGGAAGTTCAAAAAAAGAGCGTCAGAAATTGTATATAGGTATAGGTAGGTAGACCTATGAGTCTGAGTTGAGAAACTTCGATAGCGCGATGTAGGATTAGGTTGGGGTTTCTATATTTGCTCACTTCAAACTTCGATAGCGCGATGTACAAGTAGGTGATCTAGATGGCGCTAAGAGTCGCTACATAACTTGCGGATCGTGCAAAGGACTTATAAGTCTACCGAGCCTAGTTTAGACTAGAGAATCACACAATCTTCAAGAGCGTTGCCAGAGGCTGCAACCAAACCAGTCCTAAGTCTTTGACTTGATTTGCTTGATCGATCATTCCTGTAAGTCGAAACCAAAACGAAATATCTACAATTCATACTTTTCTCATTTTTCATATTAATTTGATTGTGAACAGCTCTAAATTATCATGCCAACGTCTGTTATGAAATGGTGCGGGAACAATGCAAAATTAAAATGTCCAGGGATCACTTTCCACTAGTAAGCAGTCGTAAAATTAGATTTATATATTCAAAAATGTTCAAATACATTATTATTTGGAGATGGTCAGTATTATGCAAAATCAAGTCTGTGGTCTATGGCTCACATAATGTAAATGACAGTTTCCTCATCCCTCTTCATACTTTCTTCTTTCCTGTATCGCCCAAACAATAGGTACAGTCTTTATTTTTCTGGCAGCTACACTCAAATAAACCACCATTATTGAAAGTTTTTCGTTGATTTTTGCTATAATTTTTTTTCATGATTTTTAGTGTGAATAATATAGGATACAATAGTTCATGTCAACTGCTCATCACCTTTTACAAAAGATTGCTTTTTCCGATGCAGAGACGTTCATTATTGAAGAGTCCTGGTGCTTCACCACCCGTTCCATTTCACCATATGCATTACGAGGAGCATAAATTTCTTAGCAACTGTGTTAAAATAAATAAAATTAATCCCATGAAATACTTGTTATTGAGTAGTACCTAACTCCGATGGTCAACTGTGGTCTTCACTTGTCTTTATCATTAGTTCTACTTCACCAAATGATGATGTTCAAGAGCAAATGCACGAGTTAGTACTAAGTAAATATATCTAAAATACCATAGGGTAGAGTTCCCTCGATTTCCTTAGGATCCAATCATCCAATCCTGATTTCGTGCCTATGGGAACTAATTGGAGTATTCTTATACAAACGATTTTTTTTTTCAAATCGATTCATAAGTAAATGACTGAGTTTTGAGGTAACAATCTAAAAAATACAACCGAATAGATAACCTCCTATTCCTTTAAATCGCTTAAAAAAACAAGCTGTCATTTCCAATATATGATACGTCACTGAAACGTTAGATGTAAGAAGTGATCCGTTTGAACGTCAGGTTGCACAAATTGCCGCCCCCGTGGTCATTGCCAAAAAATGTTTATTGACGGTTATTAGAGTGAAGCTTACCAGGAAAGGACGGCTTTATTTAAAGAGGTTTATCAAAAGACTCCTACAACATAACCAGTGTTCACCATTTATATGCTGGTCAAAAAATCGACAGGTCTTTGATTCACTCAACCTCGCTGTATATAAAATTTCACTAAATTGGAATATCTACTTCCGGATATAGGTACCTATCTAAAATGGTTATTCCAATTTCGTTAAGTTTTATATACACGATTGAACTTTATACAACACAAAGCAATATTTAATACAAGGTGGAGTCACAGTCCTGTCGAAATGTATGTCTTTGTTGCACATCTTAAAAAAAGAACTTTGTTAGCACATAGACGTGTGCCTTTTCTATGATACTCTCGTTACTCACACTTTCAAGTATAATAATTGAATCGTGTGAAAAGGCAGTATTAAATAGTAATTTGAATTCTTAGTCAATATTACTTTTAAACTTTATTCATAATGTTCTGTAAATAATGAAAATAATTAAATAAAAGACATTATTTTAAATTCAAAACAAGTTTTATTCATAGCACTGAATATCAACTGTTATGATAAATATCTACATAATATATCTACATTATTATATACACTATCACCATAATTGTGTGTCTTGTTAGTCATACCCATAGTATGAAGCATCTCTTAGGACCCGGGTCATATCTTCAGAGTTTCTCCTTATGCGCCTGCCGATGGGCTCTAAATCAGCGTAGCATTTTGGGAAGACCTTCTCGATTATATCTACAGCTTCAGCCTTCCCGATCTGTCTGACTGCTAGTACAGAGTACAAGGCTTTGGTTTTCACGCAATCCTGAAAAAGAACTTGAATAAATAACTCACTCAGCATTGCCAGTTGTCCCAACTTTGGCGGGACAGGTCGATTTTTAAATCAAAATAAAAAAGGACAGGCTCAGTTCCGCTTTTCGGGGATCGATCAAACAATTATTGTCAAAGTAACTTATTTTTATTAAAATGCATTTGCTATAACTATTTTTGTTATCTATTGTCATGTAAACAATTTAAAACTCAATAAAAAGACAAGTAATTAAAAAGTACCGATTATATACGTTTTGTTACTATGTCCCGCTTTCAACGAAAGAATCCCGCTTTTTTTCGCTCAAAAACTTTCAATAAAAAGTCTGGCAACACTCACTCGGTTTATTGCGGTTTAATAAATAATGAAAGTTGATTGATGGTGAAATAAAACCATTGACTTAGAAAAAAAACATTCAAACTTGTTGTGAAAAACATATAAATGAAACAGCTGAATCTATTAGGATAGAACATGGTTGAGAATCTCTGATGTACCATCAGCCAAATATGTGGTCTACCACCCGAAAGTTGATAATCGTTTCATGGCTTTCATGCCATAATACAATAATGCCAATAGACATGTCTGTCAACTTGAAAGTTTGACTTTAGCAACATTCATTTAATAGGAACTATGGTTTAAATGTCAATCCAATTTATAGATAGGGTAAACAAAGACTCCATTAACCCGAACACCTAGAACCTTATTGCAAAGTAATTAATCTGTTCAGCAAATCTATTAATTTATTAATTGAATAGATCAAAGTATTTTATTTTATTTTATTATTTACAATACTTGATTTAATTCCAAAGACTGTTTATTCAATTATAAAAGCAGTAACTATTTTTTAATTTTAAGGTAAATAAATAATAATCGCTTATTCAATCGAGTACTAATCGTTTTTTTTAAAGTCACATTTTCCAGCATCTCTACGCTAGTCTATGGTACTACAGATTATACACGAGTTTTATTCAAGAAATAAAGTTTTGACAAAGATTTTTCAAATGAAAATTAAATATTGAAATCAAGTGAATTTTGGTGAAAAAAAGTGATTAGACGTCTAGTTAAAAGACACGAATTATAGATTTTCGAGAATAGAGAATAGGAGTTGACAAATTTCGATATCTTGGATGCACCATAACCGACACTAACACCAGAGAGGAGGAGATATACATTATCCGCATTCAAAACACCCTGAGGTGCAGTGCAGCCCTCCACAAGGTGTTGGTGTCCAGGCTTCTCAGCAGGAATACAAAGTTAAGGATCTATAAAACTGTCGTAAGACCTGTCCTTATGTAAGGCTGTGAGACCTGGACACTAACACAAAAAGAGGAATATCAACTCCTTGTAGCGGAAACGAAGGTCTTGCGTAAGATCCTGGGACCTGTCAAGAGAGACGACGGCACGTGGAGGATCCGTGAAAACAGAGAGATCCAGGAGCTGGTGGCTGAACCCAAAATTATCGGCGTAACAAAATCACACAAACTTCGCTGGTTCGGTCACCTACTATGAATGGGAGAGGATCGGGCTGCCAAAAGAGCGTACGTGGGACGACCGGCTGGTCGCCCTCGCCGCCCGGTTGGGCGACCCAGGTACCGCTGGGAGGACAGTGTCCAGGCGGATCTGCGACGTCTCCAAGTCGACGACTGGCAAGAGGCTGCGCACGATCGGTACAGATGGCATGCTTTCGTTTCGGAGGCCAAGACCCTCTTTGGGTCCCTGAGCCAAATTAGTTAGTTAGAGAATAGGAGTGGAACAATAGTCGTCTACTTCACCTACATACTATGAGCACAGTATAACAAGTTTCCGTAATCCGACGGAGACGTCTAGACAGAGCAATCGTGCGGGGCGTGAGGGGTGAGACGCGGGTGAGGGGAGCCCCAGCTGCATACTTCGCCGAGTTCGCCGTTCTTAGTAGCTTGGGACAAGTCTTCTAGGGCTATCGCGTTTTTTTAACATTTAAATTTATAATAAAATTGATTATGGTGCATACGACATGTACTGTGAGTGCGTGCAAATCTTCATCTCACATACAATGTGTGGCCCAGAACCGGGGATAATATTAAAAACAGAGGCTCTATAGATCACTGGTAATTGGATCATCATGGTCCCACTTATCTAAAATCAAAACTTAACTTTTGTTTTTTTTTTCTGACAAACAATCGTAAATTCAATGTACGCCATCCTAGAACCCAACTGACGTCGCCTGTCACGCTACAAATATCACATTTTGGTTTACATTGCTTCTTCAAATAAACTTTAAAAAGTGTAATAAAAATTAAAAAACGAATTATTTTTTAAAGTTGCTGAAGTAATGTTGTTGAGTTTGATGAGTACGATCTACGTTTTAATTATTTGCCCCTGTTATAGGCCACACACGGTAGGTATATAAGGAACTAATATTTCATCTATTTATATATATTTTTTATATATATAATAATTTTTTTCAGTATTCTGAAATTATGCCAAATGCGTCTATAATTATTACAAAAAAATACAGAACGGGAACCATGTTCACGGCGAGCTTGCGGAGATCCGCGTCGGCGGTGGCCTCCTGGTAAGGCCTTGCGCCTGAACATGGCCGTGAAAATTCAATAACAGAAGTTTTAAGTACAATAAAAAAAAAGTTCAGTTTTTTTAAATAATAGATCGAACCGCCAAATGTTTTTTTTTATTGTTTTTTTTCCGGACCATGGATCATGGATTAAAAAGTTTTCTAGCCAAAAAATAACCAAAGGGAAGTGAGTGAAGCGACGAAAAGTTGAAACTTTGACGTGTTTTTTTTTATATAAAATATGAGTTTGTGGTGAAATGACAAAACACGCCTCCATTCTTTTTTTATATTCTCCAACATATACCGAAACCAGTAATTAATTATCAATTTTCTTGAACAAATCTCTCAACAGAAATTAGAAGGTTTGGTCAATTTTCAGTATTGAAGGACATTTTCTCCAAACAGGTTGAGTTTGGGCAGCCAAAATAAAAATACGTGTCCGTTATTTTAGACTACTCTATATCATATATCAAAATAAATCAAATCGGAGTCGGACAGTTGGGTACCCTTCCTTGTTAGTTACGTTGTTTTATAACAGAGTTCCGTTGCCTACCTTCCGGCTTCAGCATCAGATCAGTTCGAAAGAATCATTAACTTAAAGTTTCTTAGTCGCTTATCTAGGTTAAGTAATCATGATCGTTTATAGACGCGCGAACATTACTTAGCATTGAGGAGTTCCATTGGCCATCTACGGTCTTCTTCATCAGGTCCAGTTTACCAAGTGATACTTTGAATGTAAAGGCTTGTCTTAGTGCTAAAAATGCCAAAATCGCCATAGGTGTGCCTATAAATTTTGAGGTTTGCCTTCGATTTCCGTAAGATCCCATCATCAGGTCTTGACTTGGTGACAATGGGACCACCTCAGAAGAGTACTCTTTCGAATAAAGAAAGAATTTTGAAAATCGGTCCACAATTGACTAAGTAATCGGTGACCATACATAAAAAAAAAATACAAACATTGGAACATAGAACCTCCTCCTTTTTTGAAGTCGGTTAAAAATTAATGCAGGTGCCTAACCTGGTGAGCTTTTTTGATCTTCGACCAGGAAGCGTCGCCCTGGGACCAGGCGCTGGTGAATGAGCAATGGGTGAGGTTAGCTGCTCGGATCTCGGAGCATGCTAGGTGTTCCATGTTCTTAAAGTCCAACTCGTTGCGGCAGTAGTCAAACATGTGGATCATTTCGTGCACGAGGACTCCCTGCACCATGCCTTTCCGTGTGCTCACATTCTGGCACACAACAATCTAGAGACAAGAAATTATGAAAATATTATTTAATGTGACCGCAAATTTAGTTGTTATAGTATATTCAGACATGCTGATATTCTGGTATTGTACCTAGTTTTTTACAATGGTGTTACCATAAAATACAACAACAGAGAGTTTGTAGCTTTTGAATAAAAACCTGGAAATGAAAAAAAATTTTTTGTTTGTTTTAATTAAATGTTGGAAATCAGATTTCATCCACTTATCATAATCAGATTGTCTTGAATTTTTGTATACATATTACTTATCATCACCATACCCGGAACTTTCGGGGCACGGATGATTGACATTAGCCAAAGAGTAGGTATCGAGTTAATAAAAAATCAAAAAACCCGACTGCCTTAAAAATACTAAAATGAAGAAAACTAGTCTAGTGGGCTAGAACTTTATTAAGAAGCTAACATAAAGTCAACACAATCGGGACCCAATAGGTAAGAATTTTTGAGCGCCACGGTTTAAATGGGTCCCGACTATTGAACTTTAAGTTAGCTACTTAACAAAGTTCTAGCCCACTAGACTTTTTTCTTCTTTTCAGTATTTTTAAGGCAGTGGGTTTTTTGATTCTTTAAATTTATTGTTTTATTTCACACATTTTTGCGAAAATGGTATATTTTAACGGTTATAACCCATATATCTTTAGAATGGGCTAATTATTAGCTTTCATTTGATACCCACTTGATAGGTTTGAATAAAAATCATTTTTTGAAAACTTACAATCTGGCGCCAAAAATCCGCCATTTTGATTTTTTTAAGAATTAAATGTATTTACCCATTGTCACTCGCGTCATTAAGACGAAACCAATGACGTATCATTTATCAAAATCGGTTAAGCCTTTGAGTAGTTACGAGATGACATAGGAATAGACATACATACATACATACCTACATACGCGTCAAACACATAACCCTCCTTCGCAGTCGGGTAAAAAATAGAGTGCACTCTAGCTGGTTTCTACCTAATGAATAAGTAATCAATTAGAAAAAAACAACGGATAAATATAATTATATCGATATAGATACATACTTAAATAAACACCCAAGACCCGAGAACAAACATTCGTATTTTTCATACAAATATCTGCCCCGACACGGGAATCGAACCTGGGACCTCAAGCTTCGTAGTCAGGTTCTCTAACCACTAGGCCATCTGGTCGTCGAATATAATATTTATTTTATTCTGTTTTTAATATTCGTTTTTATAGCGGCCACAGAAATACATCATCTGTGATAATTTCAACTGTCTAACTATTAGTACAAGCTTTGCTTAGTTTGGGACTAGGTCAATTGGTGTCAAAGTGTCCCATAATATTTATTATTTATTATTATTATTACAATTCTCGTGACAGACAGACTGACCGACGGACAGTGGAGTCTTAGTAATAAGGTCCCGTTTTTACCCTTTGGGTACGGAACCCTAAAAAGTTGAATAACCTGTCAAAATAGAACGAATTGTAGTGTAGTGCTTGTTCTTTTTGCCGGAACACAAAATACAAATTGATTTAAATTGCCGAATTCTGTTTACCAGTTAGGTGGAATCATTAATAAAATTAGGAGTTGTAATTAACGCAGCTTCTTTAAAACGTAATTTTTGCCTTCAAATTTATTTATTTGTCTTCTGAATTAATAAATCAGCGACTAATTTTAAGCGTCTAATAAATAGGTAGGTTATACGGCGTCGTGAACGTACAACGGCGCGGTGGCCGTCGCGGCACGGTGCCGCGCCGTGCACGTTATACGGCGTCGTAGACGTAAAACGACGCGGCGCACGTCGCGGTACGGTGCCGCGTCGTGGAGATATACGGCGTCGTGACGTGAACGTAAAACGGCGCGGCGCGGAGGAACGGAGTGGAGGCAACGGAGCGGAGCGGAACATGGGGCGGAACGGAGGTAACAACGGAGCGGAGGCAGCGGAGCGGAGGTAACGGAGCGGAGGCAGAGAAGTAAAGCGGAGGCAGTGCCGCTGCCTCTGCTCCGTGGTACTCCACTCCAATCCACTATCTCTGCTTTACTCTGCTGCCTCCGCTCCATTCCACTACCTCCGCGCCGCTCTACTGCCTCTGCTCCGCTGCCTCCACTCCAATGCCTCTGCTCCGTGGTACTCCGCTCCGCTCCGCTGTCTCCGCTTTACTCCGCTGCCTCCACTGCGCTGCCTCCGCTCCGCTGCCTCCGCTCCGCCCCGCTACGGCGGGGTTTCTATTTTCTGCTTTGAGGTACAAAAGGCAACGACCGAACCTATCATTTCTTCAGTGTTGTGTTGTGTATCAAGGCAAAAGCGGCCCGCCAGAAAGTTGACGAAGCCCCGCTATGGCGGGGCTTCTATTTTCTACTCTGAGGTTCAAAAGGTAACGAACGAACCTATTATGCAATGAGTGTATTTTTGTCAAAGAATACGAGCACTTGTAAATCTTGTCTATTTGTGAACAAATACATGCGACTCGTTGCGGTATTGTGAATGCAGCACGCTCATTGGCGGGCCGGCCGGTTACGGCGCGTGCGCGCTCTCATTCCCGCGCAGCGTGTTGCTAATTTTCATTAAAAAAGAAGACGATTTATTTGCTAAGTGATTTATTTACGATGCTCTTTATTGGGGGTTGATTTTGATTAAATTAGTAGACAAATATTGAAGCTCAAAAATAAATAAAGTAGCTGACTTACAATATTAGTCGCCAAATCATCAATTTTGAAGATAATATATTTATCGGTAGCCAAGTTATATTATTTGTTGTTTGTAAATTGCCGATAGATTTGCATAATTTGCTGGTATTGTAAAGATGGCATATTAGTTTAATAGAAGCTGTTCTAATAACCCGTTGCTTACATACAAAAACAGATGTTCCGTTGCGGATGCTAAATAGAACTTTAATGTTTTAATGTTACTATTATAGTGATGAAAGGCTTGTTAAATGGTTTTTTTATGCACACAAATAAAAAAATATATTATTTGGATATATATCAGATATATATCGATAAATATAAAAAAAACCGATTTTTGTTTTTTATTATAAAAATCGGATTTTTTCGCACCCTGATTACAACTGCCGACGTAGAAAAAACATTCAGTAGGTTAAAATAGATATTTACAGCTAGACACCGCTGCTTAACTGTTCCAAATTTAGAAAAGATATTAAGTAATAATTTATTTCGAAAATCACAACTAAATCAACTACTAAATTTATTGCAGGTAATTAATTAACGTTTTTTATTATTATCTCATAACATAAGCCTTGGTACTAAACCTAAAATACTAGTATAGTTTACAATTTGCAGTGAGGTAATTATTCATTAGGCATAATATGATATTTTGTCACAATAACCTATCTATTAATGTCTACTCTTTAGCAAATCATTCGTGCCCCAAAAGTCCTGGGGTATAATCACAAAATAAACAAAAATAAACAAAATTACCACTTCCTTTGATTATCAATAAGGTTTATGCTTAATTTTTGCCTTAAAAGGAATAAATAGTTGCGCAATAATTCCAATTTGATCAATACCTGATTGAGTTCTGGGTCATAGCCCCCACTGACAGAGTAATCACAGACTTCACATGAAAAATGTCGTCGAATATCAATGGTGCTGAAAAAAAAGACAACCATCTTTATCTGTGTAACCAAGTACTCTAACCCTCGAACAACTGCTGTATAGGGCTCTGTTTGGACTCTTCCGGTTTGGAACTCTAAAAAGGAGAAGACGCGCTTCTTCTCTTATAAGCTATCTTATAACCCAAATCAAACTTAGTCAAATGTAAGTCATTCGACTGGATGACAAAATTATTAAAAAGAAATAAACTTGATATGAAAGTATATCGATTTTAAAATCAAATGTATAGACTGGATTGAGTAATCCACATTATCCCTTGTTAGCCAGACAACATATTGAATTACTATTATTAACTATATACCTAATTTTACTTCTTCCATCCACCTTCCATAGGTTAGGTACATACAGTAAATAACAAGAAGCTTAATTAAACAATAAGATTTTATAGTAATAAAAATAAACAAACCATCCCGAACTCTTTAGCGCTTTCATCATAAGCTTAACAATAGGACCTGAAATCAAATTTGAAACGTATTAAGTATATTAAGTACATGAGTATCTCCAATCTACAAAGTTAAATGGAATAACTTAAAATTGACACTTGTTGAGACTTACTCGTTTTAACACATTCGACAACATTCTGTTCGCATTTTAATTTCTCAACATTTTCTTTGCCTTCTTTACCAATAAGAATATTGCCGATTTTAGGTGAAAAAGTCCCGCGCCTTTCGGGATACAAATCATAACCCCATGCTTCTTCTTTTTTCGGCCCAGTCGAAGTTGGATTCGCGCTAGATTCCGTGTTAGTTTTATTTTCCGTCATTTTTGTTTTATGATGTAAATTCAAGAAGTTTTCGTCATTGATATTTTATTTCAGCACTACAGCTTCTTTCATTCAATGATTTTGATTTCACACATTCAAATTCATATGATTTTGACAGATCCTAAGACCCTGAGGAGTGAAGTAACAGAGTGACAAGCAGAAAACGTCAAATCAATGTTTTTTTATTGTTAATCGCTTTTAGGACAGACAAAAGCCCCTAAGTCAATGCCATCTTGTCGTCGTGTATAAATTCTAGATAAATACTCAAAGTTAGTGGGGCTATATTTTATTTTCTGTCATTTAGATTTGTCAGTAAACTGCGATACTTACCCTAATTATTATATCTATATCTATCCATCTATCCCTAAGAAATTTTAATAAGTATGTTGGTCATCAAATTAATCAAATCTGTCTCTAAGGACGTCTTGTAGGCTTTTTTAAATCTCGATTTAAGGCTTAAATTGACAGTTCTTGTATGGATCTGACAGAACTTAAGACCACTTAAACCTAGATTAAAAAGCCTGCAAGTAGACGTAAGTATGAGTCATCAGACTAATTCCTATACATTACAATACTCTTTGGACTAATTTAAACCTGTATCCTAAATTATAGTTTGATCGGGTGACACTTTTTCCCGGCCCGGACAACACCGACATGGAAATACCGGTCCTGTTTTTTGTGTAGACGCCCATAGCAACTGACAGGAGCTTCTATTTGCATTAACACGAAAAACAGGGTCGGTATTTCCATCCCGGTATTATCCGGGCCGGGAAAGAGTGTCACCCGTGTGATCATCAAAATTCGATCACCAAAATAATAGACCTGTGATCAGTTCCATAATTCGATGCTTCTACCTATTCCACCTAGCACAGAGTACTTTTATTATAATAGCCATCTAGGCAGGTTAAGTACCTACGACGACGAGCGAAGCGAGTGTTAGGTAGAACTGCGACCCTTAGTGAGCGAGCCGAGCGATCGAAGCGAGCGTGCCGCGGCAGCGGTCGACGAAGTGCAGAACCGAACATTTTTTGCTTATACTTGTTTGATGAATATAAATGTTTGTACTTAGTAGGTACTTGAGTCTCGGATGTTTGTAATAGTACATTGTGTCTTAAGGGCGGTAAATAAGGAATTACGAACGAGAGTCTATTAGAAGCCCGAAGTCGAAGACTGAGGGCTTTAAAGAGTCGATGTTCGTAATTCTAGTACCGCCCGTGCGACATACAATGTTTTATCACATTTGCGAGTAAATTTTTATATTTCTAAAAGAAAAAATACATAATTGTTCCAAATATTGGCGATACCTTAGGCTGCGCTCTTGGTAGCGCCGCCCTCCCCCTCTCCCCCTCCCGCAGCATGCGCCGCAACGTGCGTGTGCATGTGGTCCTGCAGCAGGAGCGCGCAGCAACATCAGTACGGGCACTGATTCATTTACCGACCTTGGGATTCACGACAAGAAAATTTGTACGCGCAATGACTCATTTACCAACCACGGGTTTCATGAAAAGCACATTACGATCGAGGGTTTTATTTGGGGGGGTTGCAACCAAGGTAGCCTACATGTTTCGACACTGTTTACGAGCAAGTGTGATGAAAAGTATATATGTATGTATGTTTACCCGTTGTTTAGCACACATAGAACAAACTTTGCTTAGTTTGGGGCTGGGTCAATTGGTATCATTTGTCAGAAGATATTATTATTTAATTATTTTTAGGAAGCCATTTCTACATTGTTTGGTGATTCAGTTTTAGTGACACATCTTTTATTTTGGAACCCCATATAATTATTTGATGATCAATATTATTTCAGAGTAATTTTTTAATACTATTTAGGTACTTAACCATTTGAATATTATTTGGCGAGTCAAATTAAGGTGACAGATCTACTATTTTTGGAACAATAGTACATTACTGCAGAGGCCATGAAGTAAGGGATTGATGGACGAGTTCGGGGTAGACGGCCGAGTCGTAGACGAGGCCGGATAAAACGAGTCCAGCAATCCCTGTTCTGGCCGAGGCTTGTATAGTACTTTTCTCAAACAATGTGAGGAAATACTTCATCCATCCATCCATCCATCCGTCCATGCATCCATCCGTCCGTCCGTCCATCCGTCCATCCGCCCGTCCGTCCGTCCGTCCATCCATCCGTCCGTCAATCCGTCCTTCCATCCATCCATCCATCCATCGTCGCGGCGCGTCGCATCGCATTGCGTCGCGTCGCATCGCATCGCAGTATCGCAAATGCTTACATAGTGGTGGTTGGCTGTTTGTAATTTCTCCTTTGTCAGTTTAATGTTAGTACGCAAATTTAAAAAGTTAGAGCAGCGGACAATAATGGATTTTCATACATACTTCATGGCCTAGGCCAAGAAGTTATGTAGGGAGGTGGTAGGGAGCCATAAATGAGAAACTTCATGTCTTCATTTCGTGACATTAACGCATACATCACAGAGTACTTTATTACATTTCCGAGCATGTTTGAGAAAAAGTTATTTATTAGGTCACCGAAAACGCATTTATTAGGTGATCAATAAAATCATAACCGTATATTTTGCCTCATAGAAAATAGTCGCGTAGCGGTGCATACCTACTTAGATTTTTTCATCACACTTGCTCGTAAACAGTATCATAACATGCAGGCTACCTTGGTTGTAACCCTCCAAATAAAATCCTCGACCTTAATGTGCTTGTCATGAAACCCGTGGTCGGTAAATGAGTCATTGCGCGTAAACATTTTCTTGTCATGAAGCCCAAGGTCGGTAAATGAGACAATGCCCGTACTGATGGCGCTGCGCCGTGAGCGCGCTCCTGCTGCAGGACTACATGGACCACATGCACACGCACGTTGCGGCGCATGCTGAGGGAGGGGGAGGGGAGGGCGGCGCTGCCAAGAACACAGCCTAAGGTATCGCCAATATTTGGAACAATTATGTATTTTGTCTTTTAGAAATATAAAAATTTACTCGCAAATGTGATGAAAAACATTGTATGTCGCACGGGCGGTACTAGAATTACGAACATCGACTCATTAAAGCCCTCAGTTAGAAGACTTAGGGCTTCTAATAGACTCTCGTTCGTAATTCCTTATTTACCGCCCTTAAGACATAATGTACTATTGTTTCGTTTTTCTGTGACAAGTTTTAACGGACAACCAAATAAACGTTTTAATAGCGTTTAATAACATTTATAATAAATAAACATAAAAAAGGTATATTAGGTAGGTACAACAAAATTAAAGAAGCTAAAACTATAATAGATGCGTTGAGCGAGGAAACTGCCAGCTCTTCGGTCTCCTGTGGTATCTCTTGAGTCTCTTTGATAGATCTTTGAAGAGACTCAAAGCGCCAGGGCCCCACGGACCAAGGGTCTCGACGCCGAAAGGTACAAAATCATATTCGGCACCGAGACCACTGTATTTTCCTGCTTTGGCAGTTTCTGCCATTTCTGCTGCTGCTGCTGCCCTTATTGATGTTCGGTGGAGATGAGACGGGGCCAGTGTGTAAAAAATAATAAAAAAATCAAATAAACAAAATACTTATATTGTTATGGAAAATCTTATTTATTTTTTATTATTTTTAATGTACATCTTTGTTTGTTATTATGATCCCATTCAATAAACACACAGTTTTCTTGTGCAAGCTTGAAATATTTGAATTCATTATATTCTGAAAAAAAAAAAATAAGTTAGATAACAAACAATATGTCATCAGTAAGTAATATTTGTCATCGCACTTGCTCGTAAACAGTTGTAACATGCAGTTTACCTTGGTTGCAACCCCCCGAATAAAACCCTCGACCTTTAGTTCTTGTCATGAAACCCAAGGTTGGTTAAATGAGTCATTGCCCATACGCACATGCTGTGGAGGGGGACGGCAGCGAGATGCTGGCGCTATGCCTGCGAGTGCAGCCAGGGCGGTATCGGCATTTTTTGTATAAATATTAGTTTTTCTTTTACAAATATACAATTTTACTCACAAATGTGATGAAAAACATTGTATGTCGCACGGGCGGTACTAGAATTACGAACATCGACTCATTAAAACCCTCTTCAACTTCGAGCTTCTAATAATCTCTTTCGTATTACAATATTTGCCGCCCTTAGGATACAATGTACTATTACATCTTTAGTGAAATTTTACATAATTGGTATTAGTAATCCGGCTCATTTTAATTATAATGATTATAATACTTACCTAATGCTTCTAGAAAACTATTAAAAGTATCCACATTGCGTATCATACTAGCAATATATACTTCAAGCAAATCATTTTTATCAAAAAAACTTTTTATAACATTACATAGGGGTTGTAAAATCGAAGGATCATATACTATGTCAGCACCAATAAGAATATCAGGCACTAAATTATTTTTAAGGTCTTCTGCATCATTCCAATCTAACATCATAACATCTGTAAATAAACAAGACAGCAATTTATTCAATTATTTGATACTTGCTGCATAGAGAAAAGCGTTACAGAAAGAGACTGATATAAAGATATTTCAAAAAACCAATTTTCAACCAAATTCATTTTTTTCTTCGCTAAACATTGTCTTTGTATCTATATTTTTATAATAATATACAGGATATGGCAAATTCAACAGTTGTCAAATACCATATTGATGGAGGTGTCTTATCGGTTAATTAAGTCCTTTTTGTTAAATCATCAGAAATAAAAAAGTTACCTATATTTGACACAGCATTTGGTTGAGCATCATCACTGTTATTTAATTTAGGTAAATTAATTTTAATGTTTCTCTTAATAGTTTTCAATACATCATTGTGACAGTCTGTTAACACAATTGATTCAAGGTTACATTCTTTAGCAATAGTGATGCCAGTGAATCCTACACCGGAACCAAGTTCAACCACTTTTTTATGAGCAAAGACATCTTTGTTACTAAGAGCCCAATCAGCTAACGTCAATGCGGCCTGAAAATTTAAAAAAAATACTGAAATAACTTAGAAATACTTTTGTCTCATCAAATAGGTATTCTGTTTCGAACTTCTTTCACTTGATAAATAAAATTGTAATAGACCTACTATTTATGTTACCTCCCAGGTTCGCATTCCAGTGGTCCCGTTGACAACCATATTATTTGTTTCCATAATTGTTATAATATTGCGAGTATCATTATTAAGAACGTAATGACGATGACAAAAAGTGTTTAAGCTTTTTTTGTTCATTAGAAAACACAGAAAAGTATAAAAATCATCATGAATTTCATGGTAAGATTCGATGCAATCAATTAGTTTCTTAAAGAAAAGTTTGGAAAACTCATTGTTAACAGGATAATTTTGTAATAATTGATTATGGATAGTTGCATTCACAAAAGCTTGTTGATTGTCCCAACACATTACTTTTGCTTCTTCAGGCTGGAATATAAAGAAAATCAATAAAGTAAATATTCATCAATTTCAATGATAACTATTAAAACTTTTACTTACTTCTAAATGAAAAGTTAAAGATCCTTTTAAATAGCATTTCACCAAATCAAAGACAACTTTATTTGTTTTATCTACCAAAGACATTTTAAGTACTACAAACAAAGACAAGCTCAACTACAATAATTTTAATTTATTCGCACTCGCAGACTTTGCATATGGTCTATTTCTATAACCTAGATATACTAGTACTAGTCGGGTGACACACTTTCCCGGCCCGGATAATACCTGGATTGAAATACCGACCCTGTTTTTCGTCTACACACCCATAGAAGCTCCTGTCAGTTTCTATGGGCGAGTATACTAAAAACAGAGCCGGTATTTCCATGTCGGTGTTATCCGAACCGGGAAAGAGTGTCACCCCTGTAGTCTTTGCTAGATAGTATCTAAAAACTATAAACTATAAAACTAACTAAAAAAAAGACAGTCTGACTGAAATGTCAAATATAAAAATAATGTGGCCAGCATAAAACGAACAGTGCTGCTCCATGATTTCGGTTTCCGATATAATTGTAAATAATCGGTAAAACCTATATTTTATTATAGCAAAAATAACATTAAAGCATTCAATATTCTACTTTCTATTTTGAAAATAAAAATGCACTTTTACGATAAAGTGATAAAATCTAAGCACAGGTAAGAATACAGTGTTCATCACTTAGTGCCAACGTAAAAAATCATAACACAGAGGGGCTATTACAAAACTTGGAAAAATAAGTGCGTGTCGCGCCGTCCCTTTTACTTGCGTATTCGTACTACGCGTAATGAGATAGGCGTCAGCGGAATGGCAACATACGAGGTTCGAGTTTTGCATTTCGCAGTACAGTAGGGCCCAGTAGGGCTACTGCGCGGTTTGAGAGTCGAGGTTCGTGTCGTGCCACTCGTGCCGTCCCGCTGACGCTAATATTATTTCATGCGAGAGTGGGAAGGACAATGCGATGCGATATTCGATTTGCGAATTTCGTAGTAGCCCTACAGATATCACACAATTTCAAAACGTCATCATGTTTTTCGTATTTGATAGACATTCGTCATTTTACTCGTATTATGATCGGATGTGCTCAGTGCGTTTTTTCGTGCTATGGTATGTGTGTTTTTATGGTAAGCATTGAGGGGGATCGTACTTAGAATGAAATTGAAACTTGAATAAGTATCAACATCTATAAAAAGTACAAATATCTCCAAAACAGTCTAATTTTTATTAGACCGATTTTACGTTTTCTAGAATGTCCTAAGTGACCTACATGTTAGTACGTCACAGATCCGTTCATATAACTTAGGTACCTACAAAATCTTTCGGTGATAACCGGTTGCGTCACATAACTATTTATGAAACGCAAAAAACAGGTAACACATGAATTATGGTCTGTCCCATAATTCGAGATACTAAAATGACGTTTCATGTGTTACCTGTTTTTTGCGTCTCATAAATAGTGATGTGCCGCAACCGGTTATCACCGAAAGATTTTGTAGGTACCTATGTATGTATGTCGTAAAATATTAAGATATGAACGGATCCGTGATGTACTAAAATGTAGGGTACTTAGGACATTCTAGAAAAGGTAAAATAGGTCTAATAAAAATGCGACCGTGTTCGAGATATTTCGCCTTGTTAGTATAGATGTTGATGTTTAAGTTTCAATTTCATTGTTTAGCCTCTGTGTATACATATTTGTATGTATTTACAACCATACACTTGTCGGCTTTGCTAAGAGGTTGACGTTTCCGTTTTTTCCGAGGCGAAAGAATTTTTTCTATGCGACGAAGTACTTGGCTACTCAGAGTCCATGTTTAATCAAACAAAAACACGACCAAACAAAATTAACAAATAAAAAGTCTATCTCAACAAATTTAACAAATAACGTCAACAGCAACAATAACACGAGAAAACGATGACAATACGAGTAAAGTACGAAAATCGGTTGAATACCACTTCAATACGAAAAACATGAACAATGACGTTGTGTGATATCTGAGGGCCTACTCCGGAATTCGAAAATCAAAGCTCGTACCGCAACGCCCCTCCCACCCCCGCACTAAATAGTAGTGTCAGGAGAACGGAACGACACGAACTTCGACTTTCGAATTTCGTAATAGCCCTGCTAGCTAGTTAGGGAACTACGAAATGCAAAACTCGAACCCCGTATGTTGCCGTCCCGCTGACGCTTATCTCATTTAACACGCGAGTGAAAGGGACGGTGCCATACGAACTTCGTTTTTCTAGTTTTTTAGTAGCCCCTCTGTATTATTTTTTACGTTGGCACTAAGTGATGAACACTTTATTTTTACCTGTGCTTAGATTTTATCACTTTATCGTAAAAGTGCATTTATATTTACAAAATGGAAAGTAGAATATTGTATGCTATAATGTTATTTTTGCTAATCGTAAAATATACATTTTATCGGTTATTTACGAAACCGAAATCATGGAGCAGCACTGTTCCTTTTATGCTGGCCACATTATTTTTACTTTTGACATTTCAGACTGTCATTTTAGTAGGGCTACTCCGAAGCTCGAAACTCGAAGTTCATGTCGTGCGGTCCCTCTCGCTCTCGTATTAAATAGTATAAGTGTCAGAGGGACCGCACGACACGAACTTCGAGTTTCGAGTTTCGGAGTAGCCCAGCTGGGATAGACCATAGTTAGACCACAGAATATATAATAGTACTATAGAGTAGAGATCTTGCACTTTGCAGGTAACACATGAAACGTCATTTCATTCATTTTAGTATCTCGGATTAAAAAACAGACCATACGTTACGATACGATGGGTGTAGTTATTGTACGACCTGGACAATGCTCGACCGATTTTGTACGACCTGATAATTCAATCACATGTCACTTGGAACACGGGTCGAGCTTTATCACCCCGTGCCAATTTTGTGCAACCTGCTATTGTACGACCTGATTTTGTACGACCTAATAATCGGAACTCACTTTTGACAGCCAGTAATCGATTCACATGATCGGTGGTCAAGAGTGAAAATCTAGGGATGGAGTGTGCTTAAAAATTACAGCTAACTGGTTGTCGATTTATCGATATTATCAACTGTCATAGATAAGTAAAGACGTACGATGAGATTAAGAAAGATTTGTTTTTTTCTAGATTGGAAAGGTGAAATCAGGTAAATATAAATTATTCATTTGTACTTAAGTAAATAAGATCATCTAAATCGATGAAGATAACTATAATATTATAGTTTCATTTAATTCAGGCAGGACTGGATCGTTAGGTGTGAGGTTATTTTATTTGTTTACACTGGTAGTGACTGTATGTCAAGTCAAATGGGCCAGAAAACTGGTACGATGTGGATCATGTGGATAGGTTAAAATACAGTGACAGGCCGGTTACCCATGTACCGGTTTTGGTTAACGCCGTTATGGTAATTCATGCTACTTATTTCCGTCAAAATGAGTACTGTGTCGATGCAGGTTTGATCAGAAAACAACCGCTAAACGCTAGTTTCTCTGTAAAAGTTCGCGTGGCGCTGCCACGAATACTCAGAATAAAATTTGAACTGATCGTTCATCCACCATTACCTCTCATATTTCGTTTTCTAGAATTTTTTTACCGTACAACGGCAAAAACTACTAGACACTGGCAAAATTGTCCTCTGATGGACAGCCATATTTTTTAAAGAAACAACAACAAATTTGAACTGTGTAAGTACTTATTACAAATTATTAATAATTGCCTCGTGAAAACCTCGTAAGTACCAAAAATTTGCATACATAGTGTTTTTCTTTTTAATGCGGTCGTGTATCACAAGATTTTCTCATGAATAGAATTATAAAACATTTTTGAAAAATTATGTTAGGTTAGGTACTTGCAAGGTTTTCACACGGCGGTGATGTGCTGTTATGTTATTAGTTCAAAACTCAACACAAGTATGTTTTGCTGGCTTATCCACCCCCTGAGTCAGAAGAAAAATAGGCAAATATTTATAAACTCCTTTTAAGTGCAAGTCTATGGGCGGTGGTGATCTCTTACCATCAGGAGACCCACTTGTTCATTTGACATCCAGTCTAATAAAAAAAAATCATGTATTAAAGCTATTTTGCCTATATACCTGCTAATTTTCAAGTCTAGTACAGGACAATAGGAAAAAAATACAATTATAGTTAACCTCTTTTTTTATGATTTTTGGACATTCACCAGGATTTAGATTTCTTTTCTTGTCTTGTTGTACAATCAACTATGAATCAATAGACTATCACCACCACCAAAACCAACCAGCCAGCTATCCACGAAAATATGCAGATTTTGAGTTACACAACAAATTAACATTTTTTTTGGGGATTGTTCCTGTGTGTCAGTGTTTCTGCATGTGTATCTATTTTATAACCAGTAAAACGGTTTTTTACTGGTTTTGGATGCCCTATCTTTTTTTGTCTTCAGTCTGTTGTAGTGCATACTTCCTGTGCCTTTCAGTTTTGTTGCCAATTGATTTGTGATTTGATAATCTGGCCTGATACAATTTGCTATATTTTACAATTTCCTGCTTAATTGTGCCCTATCTGACATGGATATTATATATATATATATATATAGACGACCAGAGGGCCTAGTGGTTAGAGAACCTGACTACGAAGCTTGAGGTCCCGGGTTCGATTCCCGTGTCGGGGCAGATATTTGTATGAAAAATACGAATGTTTGTTCTCGGGTCTTGGGTGTTTAATATGTATTTATGTATGTATCTTTCTATATAATTATATTTATCCGTTGCTTAGTACCCATAACACAAGCTTTGCTAAGCTTACTTTGGAACTAGGTCAATTGGTGTGAATTGTCCCTTGATATTTATATATATATAAATAATAGGAATGTATCTATTTGTTCCCTAATATATGATCCCTAACATAACATTACAATACAATAACTCTTTCTACCAATCAATGATCATTCTACCAAAAAAGTTATTTAAAGAATAACCAATGCTCACAGTATATATAAACATGACATGAGCATAATCCAGCCCTCTAGCTATGTGCTCAAAAGGAGTAGGTACCTACTGTAAATAATAGTTTCTGAATATTTACTGGACTACATAAAATTACTAGATGGTTTACATATTATAAAAAAACAACAATTTTTAAGTATGCAAATGCTTTTATAATTTAGATGAAAGAAAGCAAGGAAATAGTTTGTAAAAACATTAATTTCATATGAAATTGGGTTGATCAACTTTTTCTTGTCACTCGTTGCTATAGTTACAGTCTCCTGAGTCTCTTCAAACCATAAGTTTATAGGATTAATATTTGCCAAACATGCATTTTTGTGGTAGTTTTAAGCCCCTTCTATAATTGCTATTGGAAATGGAAAATTCATCATGGTCTTAGGAATATTGTGATAAAAAGTAGTGTATGTATTATTCCAGATGTCCTATCTACATGCCAAATTTAATCCAAATCCATCTAGCCATTTTAGTGTGAAAGGTAACAAACATACATACACACACGCACATACTCGCAAGCTTTCGCATTTCCTACTAATATTATGAATGCAAAAGTTTGTAAATCTGTTTCTTTGTTTGTTTGTTACTTCATCACGTCTAAACTGCTAAACCAATTTAGATGAAATTCGGGATACAGATAGTTTGCATCCCGGGGAAGGACATGGGATAGTTTTTATCCCGGAAAATGGCAAAGTTGTGAAAACTGAATTCTACATGGACGGAGTCGTGGGTAAAAGGCTACTTCAGTAATAAATAAAATACGAGAAATCAAGTGTAGATGGTTAATTGAGCGTATTGCCGATGATCCTACTAATATTGTAAATGCTGGCAATGTAGCAGCAACACACTTACTAACTGAGCCTTTAGCGCACGATACTGTCGCCGTCCACTTTCATATTGACAAAAATTAACTAAAATAATCATCTCATTTAAGCTATTAATCAACCGTTCTCTTCATGTAAATATAACAACCACAAATAAAATAAAAACCAATGTATGTGATTTCAGTTTCAAGATTGGTTTTTGAAATCTTTTTGTATTTTTTATATCAATTCCAAATTTTTGTTACTCATACAAGAAATACAAAAAGATTGTATATTATGTTGCATGTTTCAGAATGGACAGGTACTGCAGGGTTGCATACCATGCCTTGCAGGAAACCTAGCTGCTAAACCTTTTCCTAAAAATGGAGGGAAACGAGCAACCAAGCCTCTGGAGCTGGTGCATTCTGATGTATGCGGACCGTTGCGAGTGAGCAGCTTGAGTGGTGCGAACTACATTGTCACATTCACTGATGATTTCACCAGGAAGAGCTTCGCCTATGTGATGAAAAATAAATCAGAGGTATGTAACCGTTTCATAGAATTTAAAAATTTTGTAGAGAAGCAGACAGGTTTATCAATTAAATGTCTTAGAAGTGATAATGGGTAAGAGTATAATATTTTTTTTTTTTTCTGGGTTTTTTATATAAAGAGGGGATTGTGCATCAGACTACGGTACCATACTGTCCTCACCAAAATTCTTCTTCAGCAGTCAGGTCTTCCACAGCAGTTCTGAGGAGAAGCAGTGATGACTGCTATTTATCTCAAAAATAGGTCTCCCACAGCAGCTTTAGATGGACAAATACCTGAGGAAGTGTGGACTGGGTCCAAAATCATCCTTACTCACCTCTAGTGTTTGGGTGTAAGGCTTATGCACTTGTCCCAAGTGTCAAAAGGAAAAAGTTGGATGTCAGATGTAAACCATATATTTTTGTGGGTTATTCTACAACCACTAAAGGTTACAGGTTGGCGGATCCTTTAGATCCCAGAAATATTCTCTTATCCCGTGATGTTTTATTTTTAGAAGATCAATTTTTTAATAATGGACATAATATTGAGAATAATTTTAATGATAATAATTAATTTATATTATTGAATGGTCCTAATTTATTATGTGATCATTTTAATTCGAATTTAATTAATAATAATGAAATGAGCAGTAATAGTGAGTCAGATAAGTCGGAGTTAAATAACAAATAACAGTGATATTACATCATCTATTTTTGCAGATGCTTGTGACACGAGCAACGATGAGGACAGCTCCGCTGAGTGTCCGGCAGGTGGCGCAGGTGTAGAGCCAGTGTGGTCGCCGTGCGTGGGATCAGCTGGAGGGGAAGCCGAGGTCGGCTCGTCTTCTAGTTCTCGTCCGATTCGTAGTACACGATCGGTGCCGCCAAAAAGGTATACTGATTATGACTTATCTCTACTTGCTCAGGATTTACTTCTTGATGAGCCACAAACTTACAAGGAAGCTATAAGCAGTCTCAACAGTGAGGAGTGGGTAAACGCTATGAAACGTGAGTACAACTCTTTAATCGAGAATAACGTCTGAAAATTAGTGGATAGGCCCAAAAATAAAAAAAATTGTAAAATGCAAATGGGTATTCAAGGCGAAATGCGACGCCTCAGGTAGTTTCCAGCAGTTGAAAGCTCGATTAGTAGCGAGGGGGTTTACACAAAAAGAAGAGGTAGATTATAAAGATACATTTTCCCCAGTTGTACGCCACTCTACTATGAAATTGTTATTTAATTTGGCTAATGAATATAATTTAAACATTGACCATATTGATGTAAATACTGCATTTTTAAATGGTAGTTTAAATGAGGTCATTTATATGGAGCAGCCACAAGGTTTCAGTGATAATAATAATAAAGATAAAGTCTGTTTACAATTTTAAAGGCTTTACAAAGGCTAGTAGAATGTGGTATTGCAAGGTAAATGACTTGTTAACTAAAAATAAATTTACTCAAAGTAAATGTGAACCCTGTGTCTATTACCTTAAAAATGTTAAAGAGTTAATTATTATAGCTCTATATGTGGATGATTTTTATATAATTTACAGGTCAAATAGCTCTATTATTAAGACTGTATTAAATGTTAGAGCAAGAATTCAGTATTAAAAATTTAGAGCCTGTACAAAATTACTTGAGTATTAGAGTAACTAGAGATAGAGTTAAGGTACCTATTTTAAAATTGGACCAATATATCTATGTTAAGAATGTACTCAAGGGCTTTGGTATGTCACATTGTATACACAGTACTACACAGTACCGGTCAAAAGTTTAAGTTCACTCTGCGAAATAAGGTTATCATATTAAATTATGTTCAGAATATATTTTGAATTTCAAACGTTTAATTGTTCCCACGACTACCAAATAACAATAAAAATACCTCTTGCAGGAAGCGTTTTATGTTATTCGGAAAATTTGATCCATTTAATATTTTTTTCCTGTATTTCCTATGAGATTTTGTGGAGTTAGACATCATTTAAAATGGGTCGCAAAGCCGATTTGAGTGTCGAAACTCGTGCTGTTATTGTAGCTCTGTCAAATGAGGGCTACACAACGCGGAAAATCGCTGAAAAAATGAAGGTATCTCAAACCGCTGTCGTGAGTACTTTGAAACGAAAACAAGAAACCGGTCTTAATTGCAGTCGATCTCGATCAGGTAGGCCAGAAGTCACGTCTAAAAGCGAAGACCAATTTATTTGCGTGCAGAGCAAACGCCAACGTACTCCAACTGCTCCAGAAAATTGCGAAGAATTCAACGCCATCCGAGAACAGCGAGTATCGGTTTCGACAGTGCAACGGCGTCTGCGAAACTATGGTCAAAAAGGTCGTATTGCTGCCAAAAAACCCTTGTTACGTAGTCAGAATAAAGATATGAGGTTGAAATGGGCTCAGAAACACAAAAACTGGACGTCTGAACAGTGGTCTAAAGTTTTATTTTCTGACGAATCGAAGTTTGAAATTTTTGGGGGGAGACGTCGTCAATATGTCTGACGACAAGTAGGCGAACGAATGATAAAGCTATGCGTGATGCCAACAGTGAAGCACGGTGGAGGATCGGTTATGGGGACTGGGGATGCTTTGCGGGTGATAAAGTTGGTGATCTCGTGAGTCAATGGCATAAGGATAAGAAAATGTATCATAACATTTTGCAACGTCACGCATATCCATCTGGAAAACGAATTGTAGGCAGAGGTTTTGTTTTTCAACAAGACAACTATCCCAAGCATACTTCGAAGTTGTGCAAGAACTACATTTCATAGAAAGAAAAACAAAAAGAATTAAAATATATGGATTGGCCTCCTCAATCCGATTGAGTTGTTATGGGATGAATTGGACAGGAGTGTGAGAAAAATGCGTCCAACCAATAAAGAACAGCTTTGGGAATACCTGCATATTTGTTGGAATTAAATTTCGGCAACGACACTGCAAAAATTAATTACGCGAATGCCGAAAGTGTGTGCGGCAGTGTTGAAAGCAAAAGGCGGATATTTCGAAGTCTAAAGTTGGCAAAAACTGTTTTTTTATTTATTTAATTGTGGTTTTAAATTAGAGGATAAGCTTTGTTTTTGTATTTATTAAAAGATTATAAAATACTTTTATTGACACATTGTGTTATAGCTTCATTTGGCGCTAGTATTATTTCACGAAAAACTTTTTCACGAACGACTTTATCACGAAAACTTTATCACGAAAAACTTTATCACGAATAGACTTTACCACTAAAGACTTTTTCACGAAAACTTTACCACTAAAGACTTTATCACGAAAACTTAATCACGAACAGACTATATCACGAAAAGACTTTACCACGAACAGACTATATCACGAAAAAACTTTACCACGAAAACTTAATCACGAACAGACTATATCACGAAAAGACTTTACCACGAATAGACTTTATCACGAAAAATGTTTGAAACTTCTTCACGCTGAAACGGCTGGAGGGATTTAGATGAAATTTGGCAAAAAGTTAGTTTATAATCTGGATTAAAACATAGGATACTTTTTATCCCAATATTCCCACGGGATAGGGATACAATTTTGAAATAACAACCGCTAGGCTTAGATACATGAAATTTGGTATGTAGATAGTTGAACGTCTGAAATAACACGTAAATAGCTTTTTGACCCGATATTCCCACGGGATACCCAGGGATAAAATCTCGAAATAACAACCACTGGGCTTAGAGCCATGAAATTTGGTATGTAGGTAGCTGGACCTCTGCAATAACACATAGGTTATTTTTCATTCCGATATTCCCACGGGATAGGGATAAAATTTCGAAATAACAACCGCTAGGCTTAGATACATGAAATTTGGTATGTAGATAGTTGGACTGCTGGAATAACACGTAGATAACTTTTTGACCCGATATTCCCACGGGATAACAAGGTATAAAATCTCGAAAAAACAACCACTGGGCTTAGAGCCACGAAATTTGGTATGTAGGTAGCTGGCCCTCTGGAATAACACATAGGTTATTTTTTACTCCGATATTCCCACGGGATAGGGATAAAATTTTGAAATAACAACTGCTTGGCTTAGATACATGAAATTTGGTATGTAGATAGTTGGACGTCTGAAATAACACATAGATAACTTTTTGACCCGATTTTCCCACGGGATACCCAGGGATAAAATCCCAAAATAACAACCGCTGGGCGTAGAGCCCTGAAATTTAGTATGTAGGTAGCTGGACCTCTGGAATAAGTTACTTTTTGTCCCGATACTCCCACGGGATAGGGATAAAATCTTTAATCATCAAACATACAAACACACACACTTTCACATTTATAATATTAGTATGGATTTATATGTGGCTGTTTATCTCACGCCTATATTCATTTTAGACGTGTATTATATTGTACGATATATGTATGTGTAGGTGTATTTTTGTTGCGTTTTAATATTCTGAAATAAGGTTGCCATGAGGAGACCGCTCTTAAGCGATAAGACTGCCTATTGCTTTTTTCTCTCATTGTACCTGTTTTCTGTATAGCTTACTTTTTCTGGTGTACAATAAAGAGTAATTGTATTGTATAGGTAGGTGAGTTAAAATTAGTTTGAAATTAGTTTAAAAATTCAGTGAATTAGCGCATAATTAGTAGCCAGTACCAGAGACAATAGACCTTTAAATCAGCCCTAAAAAGCGCCTTCTTTATTTTGTTTGTGAAATTATAATGTGCGGATTAAAGTACCTACAAGAGTAGAAAAAAAGTATTAGAAGACTTAACTACTCGTTAACTTGTAAAGCCTTACCTACTTTGCTGATCTTTCCATCCGCCTGCAAAAACACGCATTTTTCTATTTTTTTTTTAAGTGAAAACAACGGTTTTTGAGACATCAATGCAGTTTTCCTATTGCCTTCTTCTTTTTTAGGGTTCCGTACCTAAAGGGTGCCAACGGGACCCTATTACTGAGACTCCACTGTGTCTGTCTGTCGGCGGCCGAGTCGCCTAGCAACGGCTAGCTATGTCGTTTGAATATTTACCTACTTTTAGGTTTGCGATTTTAATGATGTTTTATACAGGTTTCGATAGTAAAATTAGTGACTGTCTAATTTATTTGTTTTTGTGCCAAATTTATGAACCACAAACCTCAATGAAGCCAACTTTAATAAAGCGCTCGTCAAATCTGCACTGTCATCACTATGTTTGCCTATTGTTTTTAACACTAGAACAATCGACTCGCACTTGACCAATTTTTGTTCTATATTTAGCTATGAATTGCTGTTTCGCAAATAAATTAATTTGAATTTGAAGATGAGCTCTGCTTGAGTTAGATGGATTTTTGTGATTTGTGTGTGTTCTTGCAGTGTGAAGTTGGAGGAACTGCATGAACACACATTTCTTGCATAAACGTAGCTATCATTAAGGTTGCAGGTGAGCAAAAGTAGGTAATTGTTTTAGTTCATCCGTTTTCTTTATGTAATACTTACATATAATATCTAAATACATAATCCATACTAAATAGTGTTATTGACAACTTACATTGCGATTATTGATTAAAATTGCTTTTTTCTGTTATTAATCTATCTATTTCCTTTATTATCCGGGCTGCTATAAAAAAAAACCTAACATCGAAGGCTAAGGCGGGAGCTACGCTCCGCTTCGCTCCCGCCTTAGCCTTCTGAACCTAACCTATCCGAGTCGCTTCTGCTCCGAACCGTCTTGCTCGCTCGCTTCGCTCGCTCGTACAAATCAAGCAGCGCTTTGAGAAAGACCATCATTGCCAAGAAGAAGGCGCCGCAAGAAACTTGTGAAAACCGCAAAATACTTAAAAACTACAGTATTCAATTAAAGTAAAAATTACAAAATAATAATAATAATACAAAGATGTACGGGGTCCATTAGTTACAAATCTATCCCGTGGGATTGTCCGGATAAATACTAGCGTATGTGTTATTCTAGACATCCAGCTACCTTCATACCAAATTTCTTGACTCTGAGCCCAGCGGTTATTATTTCAAGATATTATCCCTATCCCGTGGGAATATCGGAGTGAAAAATAACCTATGTGTTATTCCAGAGGTCCAGCTACCTACATACCAAATTTCATGGCTCTAAGCCCAGCGGTTGTTATTTCGAAATTTTATCCCTATCCCGTGGGAATATCGGAATAAAAAGTATCCTATGTTTTAATCCAGATTATAAACTAACTTTTTGCCAAATTTCATCTAAATCCCTTGAGCCGTTTCAGCGTGAAGAAGTTTCAAACATTTTTCGTGATAAAGTCTATTCGTGATAAAGTCTATTCGTGATATAGTTTTCGTGATAAAGTTTTTTCGTGATAAAGTCTATTCGTGATATAGTCTATTCGTGACTTAGTTTTCGTGATAAAGTCGTTCGTGAAAAAGTTTTCGTGAAATAGTTTTCGTGATATGGTCTTTTCGTGATAAAGTTCATTCGTGATAAAGTTTTTTCGTGATAAAGTCGTTCGTGAAAAAGTTTTCGTGAAAAAGTTTTTCGTGGTTAAGTACTGACACGGCTTCATTTAACCGAAATTACAGAGTGAACCTAAACTTTTGACCGCTACTGTAGACTCTATTCCAAATTTTTACTTTTACTGTCATCCCGTAAAACCTAAATTGAAAATACGAACTGAAATATAGATGCACAGATCTGTGCATCTATATTTAAGACCTTAAAGTAAACATTTGGAATTAAAATAAAAAAAATACAAAAAGATTCCAAAAAACAATCTTAATTTGATTGCTTAATAACGATATCTCACCCTTTGACATTTAATAATATGATATCATTTTGTTACTTTAAGACTAGAGTTAGGGAAACTATTTATTGTATTTTACTTTGTGACATTTAATTTTCATTATGATGCGCTGTTATTAATTTGGTCATCTGAATTAACCTTTAGATCCTATCTTATGTTATGTAATCTACTGCCAGGTCTCTTCAAATGATTACGTACGCCGACAGGCACATCATAGCTTGCGCTCTTGTTTGTTTGGCACCTAACTATACCTATACTGACAAAATAAATAAATTAATTTGAATTTGAAATATTTCTTGTCCGGGTGAGCGGTTAGTTCCAATAGAATCCCGAAAGTTTCTCGATGAGGGCTGCGGTATAGATGTCGCTAGCGTCACTGCTTAAGTGGCTAAATAAGAAACGAACAAGCTGAGATATGTGGTGCATAGGGGAAATTCGTGTCTGTTCCGTTGGCCAGCAGAGGTGTATCGGTATAGCACACGGCACGGAATGCCGAGGACCTGGGTTCGATTCCCAGTGCTGGTCTTATTTTTCTGGTTTTTCTGTGCATCTATATTTCAGTTTGTGTTTTCAAGTTATTAATTTCTGTTTCGTCTTTTATATTATTAGCGAGGCGTATCGCGTATCAAATCATAACTTCGTATCGTGAAACAGTATCAAAACATTGATACGCGTATCCGATCGCGAGTGTATATAATATACGCGTATCAACATCGATCCCGAGCGATCAGATACGGCGCGCCGCATGATTGCGCTGTTTTTGCGTCCACGCTGGCGTAAATGAGTGGTAATTGATCTCCAAATACCTAATCGAATCATTGTATTTTTTAGCTGATGTTGGCACGTGGCCATGGAGCTCACACTCGAACTAACACCGCCAGACGCGCTGCCGTCCCCGCGCCGCGCCAACTCTTAAGGATGTCACTCTGGGATTTTTATGATTATATGGTACGGTATTTTTTGGGGGTCTCTACCCAAAGCGACCCTGTTGCATAAGTCTACTACTAACTACTACTACGATCCACCTATCCTTGCGTCCTGCAATGTGCATTGGGGGTGTGCAGCTGCCTGCTGCCTACCCTGGCATTGACTCACTGCACGCTCACGCTTCCGTCCATCTGTCCGTCATTCCGTCTGTCTGTCACAGGGTTGTATCTATTGAACAGTAATAGCTACTAAATGTTTACGAACTATAGATATTACTACACTAAAGAGCTATTTCACCACCCATTGAAAGAAAAGAAAGAAAAACATTTATTCGTGACATTTCGTTCCATGCCTGCTATACGGCCACATCTCAAAAGACTATTTTTTCGAAAAATCGCGTGTTAAAATTTTGGCTGCTTAGTCCGTGGTAGTAAAAAGGGTCTTACTCCTTTAGTTTTGAATGAATCAACTTTGTTACAGTTACAACATCACTGTAAACTGTGTTGCGGCCTGGTGTCAGAAGTGAGCGCGACGGACGTTTCTCTTTCGCTCCATTGGCTCAAGAAACGCCGCGCGGCGCGCACGCATTACCTGTACTTTCATTTAGTTTTGATTGAGAAATGAAATACATTTGTAGTTTGAAAACATTGGATTAAGATTCATTCATTCCCCTGCTACGGAACATTGGTGAACTCGACGTGACACCGAAGTACAACTGAATCACATATAGTGTACATATGTGCCTCAAGCTTTTAAAATGGTACCTATATATTTTACAGTCTCTGGAACTTAACTATCTACACACGCTTTCTTATAATGACGAGTAACCACTTAAGAGGTTATCCTGAACCTAAAGCATTCTTACTACATTACATACATATAGACATGTGACAAATCGTCACTACTTTGAAAAAATCTCTTATCTCAAATCAATACGTCAACAAATTTGACCCTTAAAACAATGTTCATTAACTTCACTCTGAAAGATCATCGATTTTGAGATACCAGCTTTTTTCAAAGTAGTGACGAAATGTTACTTAAATTTATTTTTCCTTTTTAGTTCATTTATTTTTTCTAATAAAAGCTTGTTTTTAAAAAGATATTTTTTTTCTTTTATTACATATTACATTACTTATTACAAGTGGTTCGAGTATTGGGACTTCTTGACTTCGCTTATTCATAATAACATCAAAATTGAACCAGTTCATAAATTTTACTAATTAAATTCTTTCCTTGAAGAAGAAGCGTCTCGTGTCATCAGCAATTTAGAAGTAACCGCAGCAAATTATAAAGAGGCCTGGGGTCTTCTCTGCTAGAGATACAACAATGAGAAACGGTTAATTAGTAATCATTTCAATTCTTTGCTTAATATTCCGCCAGTACCTACTTACATCGTGATTCCGCCAAAGGTTTATGTTTTGTATTTGATCATGGTTAAAAAAAATTACGTGCATTGAACACACTGGGTGAGCCATCGGAATCTTGGGAGACCCTGATCATCCACTCACTCAGCAAAACTTGACACCCTGACTAGCATAAAATGGGAAGAACATAAAAATAGTTTCCGCAAATTTCATAAGTCAGAAAAATCACATGCAAAATCATTTGCAATTTCAGCGCCATCTGGCTGGAGCACCTTCTGTCGCGTGCGCTCTGTGCAACGGCGGCCATCGCTTGTACGGCGCCTCTTTCTTAGCCAAGTCTGTCGACGAGCGTATCTCTGAAGCGTTGCGGCTGAAGAGGATATACGCGGTATCGGAAGTTTTTGGTAAAAAATTAAAGTATAAACATTTTTAAAAACAAACTTTTATTGAATTAGTGAAAATCATGACTTGGGCAATTAAAACATTTGGGAAATGAAACATTTATACTATAGGTCTTAATAAATAAGTTATTATTATATAAACGCAATAATACTAATATATATAATAAACAGTAGGTACCTACAGAAAAGACAGGTATAATATGGAGAATACAGGTAATATTAAGGGTTATTTAATCACTAGCTGTTGCCCGCGGCTTCGCCCCCGTTCGTTGTAATTTTTGTTTCATAAAAACCTTCTCTTGTTAATAACAAACGTAACAAAAAAAGAATTAGCGAAATCGGTCCAGCCGTTCCTGAGTTTTGCGCTTAGCAACACATTTTACGATTCATTTTTATTTATATAGATATAGATAGATAGATAGATTGAAAAGTGTGTGTGAACAGGTGTCGGCAATCGAATTTAACAACCTCTTATCTATCTACTCTACTGCTATTTAAAATTTACTAGAGGCGTTTTAAACCGAAATTCGGCAGGCGTCAGCAAAAAAAATATGGCGAAGAATTTAAAAAAATCTAGGTATTCTAACAATAAAATTATAGGTATCAAATGAAAGCTAATAATTAGCTGATCTTAAAAATTGGCTTATTTTAAATAATTATAATATGGGTTATATATAACAGTTATAAATCTACACAGAAAAATCAAAAAGTATAAAATCTAACAGTAAATTTAAAAAAAAACCCGACTGCATTAAAAAATACTAATAAGAAGAAAACAAGTCTAGTGGTCTAGAACTAACTAAAGTTAAACAGTGGGACCCATTCAAATCGTGACTAGCTCAAAAAGAAATAGCAAGTACAGTCAACAAAAAAGCTTGTATTGAAAATGAAATTTTTATGGTTGGTTATTGGTATTTTTAAAGCAGTCGGGTTTTTAAGTACCTATTCTATTATATTGACCTAATACGCAAAACAAAGTATTATTTTTTATATTTTTTGCAAATGTTTTTAGGTTGTTTGAAAAAGTGTTGCAATAAATAAATACTGAATACTCTCTTGTGAACAAGATAGCTATTAGTAAGTTTTGCGTATCAGGCCAATATAATAGAATATTTGGGAACAATATAGCTGTTTACTTATAATATTATTTATAAGAAAACAGCTATGTTGTTCTGAAATTCTCGGCGACAAAATGGGCACCTTGTGCCGAATAGCGACTCCTCTACGCCGTTGAGGCAGTCGCCACACAAGGTGTGCCCGCACGGTATCAGTACCCGTGCGGGCGGGTTCTCGCGGCAGACGCCGCAGCGAGCCGGGCCCTGGTGTTCTGGGGTGGCTGGTCGGGACTCTGCAGCGACGGCTGCATCCATTTCCACCTCGACCTCCTCTGCCACGTCCGGCACGTCGTTGGCTGCTAGACCAGCTCCCACGACGATGGCCTGGCTGGTCATCACTAGAAACTCTCGGAGCGTGATGGTTGCCCTAGCGAGAGCCTCTAGGTTGCCAGCCACGACGTTCTGCTTCACCAGAACGCCAGGGCGGGCGCGCCTCTGCGGTAAATAGGCTCCGGCGAGACTGGCCTGCCGCCGCGATGCGCACACGGCAAACTTTTGCTGCAATACCTCTGAAAATAAATAAAAATATGCAACGATAAACCTAGGTGTTACGCAATATATATTTTAAAAAAGTTTTAAAACTAAGTCTGCAATGTTCAATCAAACTATGACATTTAGGCTGGAAATTTAACAATGCCTTGGGTAGTAATAGAGACTTGGGTAATAATTGGGTAGGTAATAGAGACGGAACGTTTTAAGCATATTTTATTGTTATCTACTGTACATATCTTCTATCTATACATGTAAAATGCTTTGTCCTGAATGACTGACTGACGGATCAACGCACAGCCTAAACCGCTAATCGTAAACTTAGAGGGTGTGTTCTTTGTATGACGTAGGCATCCGATAATAAAATAATTTTCCGAAATTCTACACCTAAGGGGGTGAAAAAGGGGGGCGAAGATTGTATGGGACAGCGTGATTCCTTAGTCCAAAATAAAAAAGTTTACGAAAACAAGCTATACTGAAGTTGTATAGAAAACTACACTATCCCTGACTGACATAGACTACTTTTCTCATCTTTTAGTTTTCGAGTAAAATGCCCATGACATACGGACGGACAGACGGACATGACGAAACTATAAGGGTTCCGTTTTTGCCATTTTGGCTCCAGAACCCTAAAAACGTCTGCCTATATTTGTATTTCCATATAATCCGCCGAAAAATAAATCAAAACACGAAAAAAAGGATCGCAGAAAGTAAATGGATGTTACTCCAAATTTAACGCGAGCGAAGCCGCAGAAAAAAAAAGGTAGAGAGAGAGAGAAACATTTATTTACACATATTTGATACACATAAAAATACATAAAAGCTAGTTCGAATATAAAAATACAAGCATGTAGTCAAAGCAGGTGAAAAAGCTAGTGTAGGCAATCACATTATGTGATATGAGATATAAAATAGAATGACAACTTACCTTGCTCGTCTAGAGCCTGTTGAAAATGAAAATATCTGGAAATATATACTTGTCAAGTCTGTAAAAAATATCAAATAGGTACATGTAAATAAAAAAATTACTACATACCTAACTACTACATCTACGCTCATTCTAATTGAGTATGGTCTAGTCTAGAAAAAAATAATGCTATAAGAGATAGTATCAGAAACAATTAGTTTTTTAAATCTCCTGTTAGATATGTTGGTGGATTCAGCTTGCGGGTCTAAAAACTGAATTATTCAAACATATTTTGACAGTAAATTATCACCTATTTTAGGGTATTTCTTTTTGCCATCCGGATTTTCCGGAACCAAATTTTGGTGGATTCGAAAATATAGGTTCTTAAAATTACACGTACAAGCCGTATACAAAAAAAATAGCCTTATATCGAATTATTTCCAAAAAAACTTGTACAATGACCAGGCTATAAAGTGAGAGAGACTGTAGAAAGGACTGCATGTAGGTACCTATACGTACTTGCGAGTACGAATTGGCCCTGTAGGCATTGCACAAACAAGTAGGTACCTACTTCCTTACTAAAAATTTTTGTCAATGATATTTTCCTTACTCTGAGAGTATAATATATTTAATAACTACAGAATTTCTAATATACTTATTTTCAAAATACACTAAAAATTAACTAAAAATAGACTAAAATATTCGAACTACAAATGTTAAAAATAAGTTTTCGTACGCGTGAACCGCCAAATATTTGGCGAAGCTCCCAGCATTTTTTTCAAGTACGCGTGGAAACTTTCCGCTGTATTTGAAGTCCTGTGTGATTTCTGGTAGACTGAAAATGTTTCAGGACGGATCTGAAAAATAATTTAAATTAAGCCAAAAAATCAGATCTCTGCATCGGTTACGCACAAACTTCATCAAGGCGTGGAAAACTTATAATATTTGTTTGTTTTAGGTACTCACTATATTCATCCAATAATCCCGGAAATATAGGTGGTACGCATGATTCAATGGAATTTGTAAAAACATTGCTGCGTCTGTTTGCGCTGCGAACGCCGCGGGCGCGCGTTCCGCCGGCAGCAGCGCCAGCGTCGCGTACAGCCGCACCAGGCGCATGGGGACGTGCTCCTGCCTCCCTCGCTTTACCAACGCCTGTTGATGAGATGACTTCATTTTTACTACGATACGGCTATAGCACCCTGTCCCCTACCTTAAACCTCAACGGTTAATGGCATCGACTTGAAATTTGGTACGGAAATGTAGTTTGGAGGACAACAAAAAGTACAGTCAGCAAAAGCTTGCACTAATGGTGAATTTTTTAACAAAAACTTATTTTTGTTTAGAAACATTACATAACAATAAAGATTCACTGTGTTACAACACATCAAACATGAACAAGTATTTACGTACCTGCAGGAAGTGAAAATAGCACCCCTGTAGTGGCGCGTCTGTCACCTCTCGCAAGGCGCCTTGCAGCGCTGGCTCGTAGTCACTTAATACGGTTTCCGGCTCCGGGTTGCCGGCCAACTCCCACACCTTCTGAAGAACCGCTCGGTACAAATGTTGCCTACGATTCTCCATGAGCGCAACAACAGGGTGATAATGTTGTCCCATCGCGACTGTGTGCAGCGTGAGTAGCTGGTAGGCCTGCAACCCGGCCGGGACCGTCAAAAAGGTGCCGTCCGCTACTAGGACAGCGCTTTCCCGCAAGCACTCTGCGAAGCCGGGCATGCCAATAATCACTGCGCTGGCCCCACCTGCGCTTACTAATGCCAAATGCATTGGGCCAAACACAGGATGTGCTGCCAATGCCCGGCTGTACTCCGGCAATGTTCCTGGCACCGCCGGCTGTGTGCTGCGCCTCCACTTCCGCATGGATGGTAGCACCCTCTCATACATCAAGTGCGGCGCAGCGAGTGGATACCTGAAAGAATAAATGTACTATCTTAATACTTAATATGGTACCTTTTAAGTATTAAAAATTTAAGACTCCCAAGTAGGTCTGCAATAAGCAAACTGGCCGGAATATTTGTATGAAACTGAAAGAGCACTTGAAAAAATTATTTTAGTCAATATAGAGAAATATTATTCACAAAATAAGGAATAAAGAGTTTCCTATCGGTTCATAAACGACAGATTTCTGACGGAACAAACATACAACAACACAACAACAACCTCCTACTTTTTGAAGTCGGTTGAAAAGTACCGTAGTTGTTTATTTTATTTTTTTATTCTACTGGATGGCAAACGAGCAAGTGGGTCTCCTGATGGTAAGAGATCACCACCGCCCATAGACACCTGCAACACCAGGGGGATTGCATATGCGTTGCCAACCTAGAGGCCTAAGATATGGGATACCTCAAGTGCCAGTAATTTCACCAGCTGTCTTACTCTCCACGCCGAAACACAACAGTGCACGCACTAAACTGCAGGAACTCTTCTTTTCTCTTCTCTCTTTCTATTACTGTTTAGAACTAAATTAAATAATTCAGTGATTAATTTTTGTTTCCTTTCTAATATTATAAATCCATAAAAATTGTATATCCTTAACCCTGGTTTAGACTTGCAAGAAAAATCGTGCAAGTTGCATTACATTGCGAGGCCGTAAAGCCAACGAGTCGTTCGTAATGATCAATCGAGCGCCGCAATGCAATGCAACTTTCACGATCACGACAGCGCATTAGTATAAACTGTATCTAAATGCTGTAAATTTCCATTGGTTAATCCTACTTCCTACTAATATTATAAATGTGAAAGTTTGTGAGTGAGTGAGTGAGTATGTTTGTTACTTTTTCACGCTTAAACGGCTGAACGGATTTGGATGAAATTTGGCGGAAAGTTAGTTTATAACCTGGATTAAAACATAGGATACTTTTTATGCCGATATTCCCACGGGATAGGGATAAAATCTTGAAATAACAACCGCTGGGCTTTGAGCCATGAAATTTAGTATGTAGGTAGCTGGACCTTTGGAATAACACATAGGCTACTTTTTATCCCGATATTTCCACGGGATAGTTTTGTAACTAAGGGATCCCATACATCCGTGTATTATTGTAGTTTTTAAGTATTTTATTTTGAAAAAAAATGACTTTCTGCCAAGCTTCTTGCGGCGCATTCTTCTTGGCAATGATGGTCTTTCCGAAAGCGCTGGTATTTTAAAAACTGACGTGTAAAAGTGCCCATTGCCGCCTATTTAATGAATAAATGATTTGAATTTGGATAAGGAAAAATTTTTAAATTTTAGCACTGGGTTTAGAGTCTTGAATTTTGTACAGTTATTCACAACACAACCTCAATGAAGAACACGATATAAATTTTGGAAATTTCAAGGGGAATTTTGTAAAATCCCGAATAATTCAATTGCAACTACCAGACCGAATAGTTTACGCGTGCGAAGCCGCGGGTAAAAGCTAGTAAATAAATAATAATAAATGTGTGAAACAGAAAATACAGAAGAAGAATAAACTTACCGTTCTGCTTCCTCCTGAAAAATTGTTTGTAGCATGGTAACTTCCATGCTACATCTGTTCTTGAGTCGGCAGAACATTTCATTCCTAAAAATTTTACAATTTGTAGTAGGTATTTATTCTTAAAACAGGAAGGTTTGTTATTAGGTGGCTGCTCATGTGGTACCTGCTCTATGGCCTAAGGGCACACACGGTAAAAGCACATTAATAACTTTTTAAATTAAAGAATTAATACGTATTTAAAAAAAATAAGTTTAAACACCCATACATTTAGTACCTACGACGTTCCTTGAGGCTGTTTGCCTACAGTAAGAGGTAAAACTGTTTAAGATTCATTATTCACTCGAATAAAGTGTAATCATGTAATAAAACTATCTTATATGAAATACACCCTTGGTGTACACCCACGGTAGAGGACGACCACCAAAAAGATAGACAGATGATATCCGGCAACAAGCTGGAGTAAACTGGATGCGAGTGGCAATGAATAGGCAAGACTGGAAAAGTAGAGAGGAGGCCTAGTCCCAAGACGGGCGCTATAAGGGCTGTTATAGAAAGATAGATAGATATGAAATAATGAATAATAACATCTATTTTTTAAGGAAGCACATTTTTTGTTTACAGCAGTTGCTCAAAGTGCCGCCCTTGTGCGATACATTGCCGGGCTCTCTTCTATGTTTGTAAATGAACTTTCTTAAAAATTTAAAATGATATGTATTTGATTGATATGGATACTAATTGGATAAATTAAAATAATTAATCAATAATATGATAATGGTGAAATGACTAGGCCTCTATTAAGTGTATGGAAGGGTTTGAAGGTAATATTTGGGATATTTCTGTTTTTTCTTAAGTTATTGATGTTAAAATAAAATCACATGTCTCATTGAGTAACGTACTTTCGATAGCAATTTAAACCTTTCTGATATATATACGGAATAATTGCCTGGCTACATTTAACGATTACATCTTGTGTACGATCCACTAGGGTAGGGTTAGAGTAGGTATAGGTAATATTTGGAAAGGCTGGACTTAGAACACGATAAAAGAAGCATATTTTATCAAATATTTTTTTCTTTTTAATACGAGTTATATAATAAGAGAGCTATACATACCTCTGTGGTATCCAGGGTTCCGGTTCATGGTCATGTTGACCACGGATTGGGCCTGGTATACCGGCTCTTATAGTGAACTTTACTGGGCAGTCACTGTTGCCACATCTGTAGCTAACTGTTTGGCCCCGGTGTCGCCAGGCAGTGTAAAAATACACTCCCCTTTGAACCCACTCTGCTTCGCCTCGAAATTTGGAGATAACCAATACTTCCATTATCGTCGCCGTGCACAACTGAAAACTGGCTTCAAACTGGCGGCAGTTTCGCGGTTAATTTTCGGTCAGTTCAGAGTGACAGTTGCTTTCAAATTTTTGGCTCGCGCGTTCGCATATTTACCACAGACGCGTAAAGGTGAGGAATTTGAAAGAAAACGAAAATACGGAATTTTGGAATTTTTAGAAGTAATTCAACAGGAGAAGATTAAATGGGGTTATTTATATACTCCATTTAATTTAAGGTTTGAATTAACGGTCAAATTGTAACAAACGTTTCTCGGTATTTCGAACACAAATGGACTAAAAATACCTAGATGTACATTATTATGTTTTTAATATAAAATGTTAACACAATTTTAAATAGTTTTGTTGTTTAATTAGAAACGTGTGCAAGTTTTAACGTTAAGTTTCAAATGTTAAAATAAATGGAATTTAAGTGAAAGTAACAGATATTTTACATTTTGATAATAAATAATAGTCTTCAAATTTATTGTTTTTTTTTTATGTAAACGCAGTTTAAATAATTTATTGAACAGGTGTTACTTTGCAGAGGTCCATATCATTATCAATGAACTGAAACAATGTTATATTTCTTTGCTCCAGAGATGTGAGCTCCGATTCCATTTCCGTTAAGTCGGAACTTCCCTTTGATATTAAACATTCGTTTCGGTTCCGGTTCCGTTACTTTTGACACGGAAGTTATATCGGATGTCAATGCTTAGCGCGGCGACTGCGTTCCGCTTTCGGTTCCGATGAAACGACGTCCGTTACATCCCTGCTTTGCTCTCCTGCGACTTTATGATAGATAGCTATACCTACATAATAATAGTCCGAACAAAGTCAATCCTGACACCTGTCATACTGGTACAAAATACGTTAATGTTTTTCGAAGTATTCAGTCAGTATGGGAGTGACACGTGTCAGGATTGACTTCTCAACGGCGGACTACTATACGTTTATGCAAGAAATGTGTGTTCATGCAGTTACTCCACACTGTGAGAACACACGTAAATCACACAAACCCATCTATCACCACCACCACACTACACTGACACCCAGAGCTCATCTTTAGAGCAACAAAACCGTTCACCATGCTACCAGATGTTAAACTAGTGTAGTGTACACACATTACTTGCATATAATATAATATGTATATATACCCACGTAGGTATCATAAGGTCTCGAGTGAGCACAGAAATTGTTTCAGTTCATTAAATGTAGTATAGGCAAACTAGCATGCAGCCTGATGCGAAGCAACCACCACCGCCCATAGATACCCACAACACGAGAGGTATCAGGTGCGTCGCCGGCCCTATGAGAGATTGATAGACTTTCAGTCGAATAAAAAAAAAGAACTAGAGAACCTTGCCATTTGAACAAGCTATTCGAGCACATGTTTAGCCCCACTTAAATATAGTACCATGGACTCTGTTTTTTTTTTATTTTAATGTCAAAACTATACTTATTTATTTTATTCCTTCCTCCTGTCTATTGTAAAGGTTGTCTGGAAGAAATTGCTCTGAAGTGATAAGGTAGCCTATTGCTCACCTTGTAATATCTCCATATACCTATGTTTTCTGTACTGCTGTGTTGGTGTTCAATAAAGAGTTATTGTATTGTATGCTTACAGTCAAGTGGTGGTTGGCTGTTTGTAATTTTTTTTTTCTATAGTATGCTTGGAAATGTCCGCCTAACTGTCGCAAACATAGTACCTACACGAAGTTCTTCCATATGACTGCCAAAAATAAAAATCACTTGAAAAATATATTGTATGAAATTCCATTCCATACAGTTTTTTAACTTTTAAATTCACGTTATGACTACGGCAAGTTAATCTAAACAGCCTGACGATCTAATTCCTTCTACCTTTTTTATTTTTACGTCCTAGTCTAATATTTAATTTAGGAAGAGACAGCGTCTTTAAAAATGTCTCGAACAGTGTCACTGTTTTTTTTAAATATTTCTTGTTCAAGAACAATGAAACCGAAAAAGGTTACAAAGGAAATTAAAATGTACTAAAACTAGTGTTAGGTACATTGCATTTAACTATATATTGCATTTGCATTTAATTTGATACAACTTAACAACATAATACAATTTCTTTTAAATTACATTATTATTTCTAATGAAATGGCGTTAACCCGTGTCGTGTATTTTAAAAATACATATATAAGAATTGCTCGTTTAATGGTATTATAGATTTTCTCTATATATATATATATATATATATATATATATGGGGGATCTTGGAAAGGGCTCCAACGATTTTGATGATGAAATTTGTTATGTAGGGGTTTTCGGGGATAGCAAATCGATCTAGCTTGTTTTTATTTCTGGGAAAACGCTTATTATTGTGGTCCAGTGGTGGTGTAGCGGTATAGCACGCAGCACGGAATGCTGAGGACCTGGGATCGATTACCAGCGCTGGTCTCTTTATCTGGTTTTTCTGTGCATCTATGTTTCAGATTGTATTTTTGATGCCTATTATAGAGCTTTAACCCGAGCAAAGCTCGGTCGCCATGGTACTAAATATAAAAAAAACAAGTAGGTATCGCGGGAAAGTATAATGGTGGGTACACACTAGCCCAACGACCGCCAACGACGTTAAACGTTGTCTCCGCATGCTCGTTGGCCTTCGAAGGTGCGTCAAAATTTCAAGCAAACGTTCATTGGCATCTGATTCCGGCTCGCATTCTCAATTCAAAAAACAATAAATTAAAAAATCAAAACCCGACTGCGTTAAAAATACTAAAAAGAAGAAAACAAGACGTGGACGTAGTGGTATAATGCTACATTTACACGTTTGCCGAGGATTGCCACGCGTCCATAAACTCCAACCCTATTCAAACACTTGAATGCCATTTACACGCTTGCAATCGCGTCAGTGTATTCCGTAAAACGGTACTTAGTGATTATTATATACTCTTTGGTATTCCGGACGTAGCAGATATTTTTGTGCTCGTCTCCTTGCGACTGCGGAGTGGGAATCGGGTCTGTGGCTGCAGGCGCTACCTTCTCCAAACATAGGTACTTTTTTAGACAACACCACCTTTCGCCTGGCAGCTAGCTTACGTTTGGGGGCATCAATAAATCAGCCACATCGTTGTCAATGCGGCGCCATGGTGGACATACTGGGTCACCATGGCCTCTCATGTGTCCGGAGCGCTGGTAGGATCTCCCGCCACGCCAGTATTAACGACATCATCCGTCGGGCCCTTGTCAGTGCGAGAGTTCCGGCAGTCCTCGAACCCAGCGGGCTGGCCAGGGACGACGGCAAGAGGCCTGACGGAATGTCGCTGGTGCCTTGGAGCATGGGTCGGCCGCTAGTTTGGGATGCCACTTGCGTTGATACCCTAGCACCGTCCCATGTTCCAAGCACCAGCGTCACCGCTGGCGCTGCGGCATCTTCGGCTGAAAGCCTCAAACGCCGCAAATATGCCGCCCTGGGAACCAGCTACATGTTTGCGGCATTTGGTGTTGAAACCTTGGGGCCTTGGGGGCCAAGTGCGCGTCGGCTGTATAAAGATTTGTCGACGCGCCTAATAGAGGCCTCGGGCGACCAGAGGGCTGGCCACTATTTCGCACAGCGTATAAGTATCGCTATACAACGAGGAAATACGGCCAGCCTTCTGGGCACCTTACCCATTGACGGCGATTTAGGCCAAATTTTCTATCTATAGTTTAATTATGTTTTATTATGTTTTTTTTTTTACCCGCGATTTGGCAAATTTCGGATGGGCGCCAGGTTGGCTAACCAAGAGCTACCAGCTACATATTAGTAATCTGTGGGGCTACCCAAACACACAAAGCTTTTTTTTTTAATATACGGCTACTTACTGTTTTTGGTAGGATTGGTATAAAAAAAGTCTGTCAAAAAAAGAAAAGAAATTAAAAAGTGGCAACACTGTAGTGTCCTCCCTTTTTGGTTTGACAGGGTTTGAAAGGGATGGCACTACAGTGTTGCCACTTTTTAATGTCTTCTCTTTTTTGACAGACTATAGCAACAATTTTTTGTACGCAATCTGTCAAATGTCATATAACCGTCAGGTTGAGCAACCTAACACTAGATTTTTACACTGTGCAGCAGGGCTACTCTGAAAATCGAAACTCGAAGTTCGTGTCGTGCGGTCCCTCTCGCTCTCGTATTAAATAGTATAAGTGTCAGAGGGACCGCACGACACGAACTTCGAGTTTCGAGTTTCGGAGTAGCCCTGCAGGCTTACAATAAAAAAATACAAACAAAACTATTCCATTGTCAAATTTACACTAAAACGTAATTATTTTTTTAAATCAAACTGTATTTAATCTAGGTTTCAACATAAACAATGTAAATATTTAATTCGTTTCAGCTTAATAAAAGCTTTTAGAATATAAGACAATGTTTGCATGCCAATGTATCTAGCTAGACATGTCATAGCACATTAGCACTATTTTATAAGACCATTTTACCATGTCTAAAAAAAATACACTATTTCATTTCATAATTTTATAGCAAAAATACTTGTGTTACCTCCTTGATGGTGCAATTAACTGCAATTAAAAAAAAAATTAAACAATGCAATAAAGGATTTTCATACATTTCTTCTGATCTAGAGCAGAAAAGTTCCGCTTTGTGCTGGGTTTTTAGTGCGGTTATGATGAAATTAAAGCATAGTTGGAAGATAATGATTTTATACATGATGGGCGACACAACTTTTGGCACTTTGGGAGCGATTATTTCTGAAAAATTCACTTCATCAATTTTTTTTTGAGAAACGTTAATATCTTTTCAAAAGATCTGTCGAACTATGTGCCACAGGTTGATGCGAGTTAAAAAAAATTTAATTTCAATTTCTGTTACGTGTATGGACTATGGAGTGCCCCCCTATAAATGTTTATTTTTGTAATTTAACTACAAAACTAAATAGCGGATTTTACAAGATATCTTTACTCCAAGTTTCATTGATATACATCTTGTAGTTTTAGAGTAAAATGCCTGTGACATACCTACGGACGGACAGACGTACTTGAAAAAACTATAAGGGTTCCGTTTTTGTCATTGTGGCTCCGGAACCCTAAAAAGACATGACGCTTGTTAATATTCCCGCCAAAAAATTTTTTTGTTTGTTTTTTGTCTTTGCTGTTCGAGCTGCCTCAGTCGTGCTGACGCTTTTAGGGCCCAATAAACACGAACTGTAGCCCATTTAATATAGCAACATTAGAAAACACTATTATGTAAATTAAAACGTAATTTGACGTACAACATGTCGGCAATATATTTATTTATAGTTATATACTTAGATAGAATATTCATCACAGGTTCGCCATTATCGATAGAATACCACACTAGCTCATTGGACAGGCATGACAGAAAAATAAAATGTCTATGGTCATTCGATTCGATTGGATTCCGATTATAACGTCGTACAATAACAGGTCGAGCATTGACTGGCCGAGCAAAAATTTGGACACCCTAATAACGCACGACCTAATATTGTACGACTTGATAATCCTAAGCTAAAATGTGTTCGTATTATCAGGTCGTACAGTGAAGGCTGAGCAATACAGGGTCGAGCATTACAGGTCCCCGTAGGGTATCGACAAATCGTTGCGTCAAACTTTCTTTACTTGCGTCGTTCCAAACAGGACGTGAATTTATTAAAAATTGATTTTATTTTCAATATACGACTTTATAAACAAAGAATTAATTGTAAACCTTAAAAACTTACAATCGTGCCAATAATACGAGGATATGTAGAAATATGTGAAAGTGTCGCATCATTTTTGTGAATTGTTTATTTTGCATGGTTTCAAATACCGCCAGTTAAGTGCCCAAAATGTTACATTTAGGGGTTCTTTCGTAATCGTCGAGGACACATGATCCGCACTATGTTTGAATAAGCTGTCGTTTGCGCCATCAACATTTATAATGCAACAAGATTGTTTTGCGGACGAGAGCAATAGCAAACGGCGGAGGCCTACGAAGGTCTTGAAGATAGCTGAAAGCTTCACGAATTTGGATGAGACTGCGAAGGCGGGTCGCTTCGTGAGTGGCCCGAACTGGCGGGCCGGGAGGCGCCGCGATGGACTCGAGGTAGGACCAAGAAGTGCTGTGATGATGAATATTGTGCTAAGGAGTCGATAGTGAGTGATGACAGTGAGAAGGTGGGAGATCGGAGGGTGACTGGCTCTTCATGCACGGCCCTCCGGACTGCTGTGGCTGCCCTGTACCCATTTGATGACTTCAATTTGGAGAAGATTGGCTCTGGATTTTCTCAGAAGTTAAAGTAAGTGTTAACAGTGTTTATCCCAATATTCTCCTATTTTCTTCTTATCATTTATTAAGTGTGTTCATTTTGATTAAAATTAGGAAATGTTTTAAATGCGCTTGTGAATCATGAACGATTAGTTTTTTTCTCAAAAAAGTCTGTAAAAGTTGACATTATTCTTTACATATCAGAAGGTGAAGTCCATTGTTTATGGTCAGTGAAAAATTAAAAAGTTTAAAAGATTGCAGGTGCGCTAGCTCGACCATAATAAATTAGCGCGCCTCATGCTCAACTCAGCCAGCCAAAGCCTACTTCCAGGCCACAACAATAATCTACTATAATCTACAAGATCTGAGAGTAAGGAATGGGATGAACATTCTTGATAAACAAAAACAACTAAAAGTAGTAGATGCCCTGAAAATATTGTTTCCACATAGTCAACCTAGTCTATTTAAAATATTATAGGGACATACAGTTATGGGTAAAGAGAAATGATAATGGGAATAGGAATTCTAGAAAATACACAACAGAAATATTATTTTAATGTTTATATAAACCTTCCAGTCCAGTAAGATCATTGATATCTATATAAATCAAGGAAAAATTAAATTAAAAAATCCGTGTAATTTTATTATGTACATTCATTAGATTTTAGATATGGCCAATTTTTGACTTATGGTATTGTAGTAAAAGTGAAGATATTACAAGTATATAAAAAATATTTACTTTTAACACATTGATGGACACTAGTTTTAATTAAACATTGTTAAGCCTTATATTTCAACACCTATAAGTGTACTGTCCATCAAGGTGTTAAATTAGCATACACTGAAAAATAAACGGCTTCCTTACAAAATAATAATAAGCAGTTTATTACCCTCATGGTAACTATGGTAAACGATAGATGAATTCTTATAGTTCCAGCCATTAATGAATGGCACTGAACTAACTCAGGGTCTTTAAGGGGGGGAGGGGGTCAAGTAAAATCTTTCCAAATCTCACTTGGGGGAGAGGGGGGATTTAACAAATATCACATAATTTTTTTTCAACAGAAAAACCGTGTAAAATTGTGTCAAAGTAAAGTTTATTAATTTAAGTTGAAATATTTATTATTTATTTTTATCACAGTGATTTAAAATTTTTGGTAGTCGTAAATAAAATTAATAAAACAATTTTTTTTTTGTATTTTTCTTTTTAAATCCAACGGGTTTACAGCCAAAACACATTTCAAAAAATCTGACACAGATTTGGTAATTTTACAAATTTCTTACGGATTTCAGTATCACTGAATAGAATAAAATGTCTCACGTAATTTATGGACGCCCCCTTAGCCACAGAACTGTTTTGTCTCATACAAACCACAACATAAACTTGTTTATTGATAATCTCCCTGTGAGTAACAATTACACTGTCCTTGATAATGACCATGGTTAGTTCAATTCATAAAATAACCTGTGTATTTATGAATGATTTAATTTTAATTTATCCTTGTGGGGTATTCTCGGAATTGCTATGTAATACACACAAACACTACCTGCAATGAAACCTGGAATATTTTCCGGTACCACAAATGACCATTTGAGTGCCAACTGAAATTAAACAAATCTCTTAAAGTAGTGCCTATGAGTCGCCTGGGACTTAAAAAATTTGCCCATCTAGTAAAACTATGGAACTAGGACACATGCCTTACTTAACTTCTTACATTCTTCTCTGTCAGCTTTGCCATTGAAATCTTTGTCTGATCTGCTGCATTGCATGCAATTAATATAGTTTTTTTTTATTATTGTACCTATTCTGCAAGACCACAAGAAAATACAGCCTGCCTTTATCTGCCTGTTATATCTTATTATAAGTTTATAATAAATGTTAAGAAGAAAAAACAATTACATCATTCACAATTTGGTTTATTTATATGCAACATTTATCTATACTTAACCTCTTGTACGCTCAGCGCAAGTCTGCACCAAATTTAAGGCTATCTTTTCCATTTAACTTTAATCACCCCTAAACCACTGAACCGATAAGTTTGACCGCTATGTGTGTGTGTGTGTGTGTGTGTGTGTGTGTGTGTGTGTGTTGTTGTGCGTGTGTGTGTGTGTGTGTGTGTGTGTCTGGCACCGTTGCTCTTAAACGGGTGGACCAATTTGAATGTAATTTTTTAATTGAAAGCAGGTGTTTAAGCAATGGTTCTTAGACATGTTTTATCAAAATCGTTTCAGCCGTTTTTGAGATATTGAACTTTGAAGTGACAAAGTCGAGTTTTTCGAATTTTTGTTGGTTAGGTGATATTTATTATGACAAATATTTGAAAAAATCCATGCATATTATGTTTTGACTCATCAATTAATTCAACAAAAATATGAATTATCAATATGAAGTGCAATGGATGATTTAGATTATTAAACACTTTTGATATGCACTTTTTACTTGTTCTGTTCGACTTTTGGTTTTAAATTTTATGCACTGGAAATTTGTGTTACAATACAATACAATTGGGATGCACAAAAAAAAATAACCTATAGTTTTTATTTTATTTTTGGGAAGAATAGGATATTTTAAGATACCATTTTCATCGATTTTGAATTTGAATGGGTATTTAATTTTGTACAATTTTTTTACGAAATAGGAAATACAAGGAAACAGCCTCATTATGTCACTAGATAAATTTAGGTTGTACATAACATAATCTGTGGCATTACAATGTGACAGACAATATATACAATACAAGCATGGCTTAGGGTCCTAAATGAACCATGAAAAATAGTTTTATTTATTTCTCTTCTTTTAGCTTCGATTATTCCTATGTTTGTTTAATGGTGTGATAGTAAATAAAAAGTTTTGAGATGCAATTTTATACCAAGTCGGTTATTTTTGTCAGTACCAGGGCCATAGAACTCGATTTTCACCAGCTTGTTTCTTTTAAAACCGTGGAAAATATATTTTATAGTTCTCAAATAAAGAGTAAGCTAAGTATATTCATAATTTTGTTTGCAATATTAATAATGTTAAACTTAAAATTAAAACGGGATATAAACAAGCTACAGACCAAAATACTAGGGTTTTTGAGGAAGTGATTATGAGGAAGAGGAAGTTTCAAGCACAAATTTAGAGGATGCGGATGAGGATGAGGATATTTTTTGAGGAAGAGGATGCAGATGAGGATGCGGAAAGAGGATGATGTGAAATATATAAATACTAGCAGACCCAACAGTCGCTGTCCTGTATGTACACACACAAAAATAATGAAAAGAACATTTTCCAGTGGATCAAATTGTGAATCAAAACCATTCTCGAATTCCTCTTAAATTCCTCTTAAATTTTGAGGAAGCGATAGCGGAAGAAGAATTTTTTTTTTTTATTTATTAGGATGCGGTAACGGTTGAGGAACTCAAAACTTCTGCATTATGAGGAAGCGGAAGAGGTATCGTCAGCAACCCTACAAAATACACATAGATATGGACCAAAAATGTTGCTTTTTCCATGGCTTGTTTACAAATCATTTCTGTATTTTTTTATACTTTAAATCTGTTTGCATTATAGTTTTGTTTAATTTTGGTTTATTACAGATTTTAGTATTCTGTTTTTTTTTTTAACTTTACAACATATAAATAAAACATAAATTACTTGTAATGACTTCATTCCATTCCATTGTCCATTCTTGCATTCATTCAATAAGTAAAACCACTGTATAAAATTCGCCAAAAATCTGACAACACTGAAAACATTCTATAGGTAGTGCCACGAGAATTGAAGTGAATGATTACACGCACAGCTACAAAAAGAACTGGTTGCACAAAAGGAGAATGAAAGAAAGAAATAATAAATTTATTTGCCAAAATTCGGCACAGCAAACAAAATTACAATTAAAAATGAATGAGTAGGTAAATGTCAGAATCCTGCTGTCTTTACATAACATCTTATTGTGTCCGGAACTTCATCTTCAACTCTGGTGGCACTACTTATACCTACTGTAGTGAATTAAATTTGAAGTATAGCTAGGCAGCGCCACCTGAAGTATAGGTCGTGCACACAAGATGTAATGACACAGACAGTGACACCAGGATTTTGACATTTACTCATTCATTTCATTTCTACTCCTTATGTGCAATCAATTCTTCATGTAACTGTGTGTGTAATCATTCACTTCAACTCTCATTGTACTACCTATATAGGTATTTGCTATCATTAACCCCAGCTTTTTTGCCATTTGTCATTTGCAAAAATACTTACATCTGTGTGACAAAAGATTTGTCACACAATGTTTCTGTTAACACAAGTGATATGAAGAAAGGAATACCTTAACTCTGACATCACTGGTGTTCAGCCCAAACATTCTTATTAACTTAAAAATTGTAGGTGGTAAATATTGACTATGAGTATCTTGAGATATATGATAATAATAAACGTAAACACATTGATATTACGAAAGTGTTTAAAAACCATTGTTCTTATGTTGTACTTTCAAAAAAACTTCTATTTATTTGACTAAAATTCATGAATTCTATTTTTTTTTTTGTGTTGTGGCTTAAGAAATGCAAGTATTTTTGACTCAATTTATCATTTTCTGTCATTGTCAGTTACGTACGTACGTAGTCTATAGTACCTGGGCGACCGACCTTTGCTCGGACTAAAACTCGATGTCAAGTGTTTTACCAGAGATAAGACCAAGCTAGATCGGTTTTTCATCCCCGTAAACCCCTACATACCAAATTTCATCGAAGTCGTTGGAGCCGTTTCCGAGATCCCCGAAAGAATTGCTCGATTAAAGGATATAAAAACAACAGTCGTGTTAGTTACCATTTATACCTAACTCAAGAACGGCTGGACCAATTTATATTATTTTTGTTTTTTGGAATAGGATAATAAGTATTAAAAACATTGGAAAATTGTCGAACAATAAAATAAAAGCAAAAACATTTTTCGGAGGTTTCGAGTTGAAATTAAAACCATAATTACAGAAATCTATAGTCCATTGAAGCTGTGGAAAAATCAAATTTGTAAGTTAACTTGAAAAAAAAAAAAGATGCGGCCGTTTATGTCGCAAAAATCGTATATTTTGACATTCAAAGGAATCGGAATTGGTAGGGTATGTGACAAACAGTACCAACTATCCATTGACCTTAACATATCTTAATATATATAATTCTTCTGTACGTGTGTTTGTCACTTAACTACTCCTAAAAGGCTGGGCCGATTTAGATGAAATTTTGTGTATAAGTTTCAATAGGTTCCTGGATGGTTTGAAAACATAACGGAACCCGGTAGGTGTGGCGCTGCTGTCGGTATGTTATCATATATAATGTAGTGCTGCTTTTCCAGGCAGGACAACGTCTGGCGGGTCAGCTAGTTACGCTTATATATTACGTAGGTATCTGCTATTCAATGCAAATTAAATAATGAAGATTATTATTTCTCTGTTGTTAAGAAACGTTTTTCATACATTTACGTCTTTTTTTTATTTTGATACTTACGTCATTCTCTTTGTTAGTGACTGTAATGTCAAAGGCTCAGGGATCATTTTTAATGTTTTGATATTTAACCTTTATGTTAAACAGTTTTGTTTTCTGGCTTGCCTCTTAGTATACCATTTAAACACTATGAAATGAAAATAAAAAATGACTGAATATTTGGCAATACAGAGCCCACTTTCACTCCAGGGCACTCAGCACAACATCTACAGGAAGAAATGGACCATCCTGTTATTTTGTTTTCTTCGGAGGCTGGTTCAATTAAAATGCACTTTTGCAAACGAAAAAACTGATTTATTGCAAATCACGAAATTAAAACTAAGGAGCGCGGTCACAGCTACGCAAACGGCTTGGAAGCCGGTGAGAGAGAGAGAGAGATATACAAATTACAGTTTCCGTCTCATTCGGAACATTTTCCCCCGCTTTCTTAGTAGAAAAGCTTGAATTAGTTACTTAAAATTAACTTAATACATGAGAACATACATTGTAATACATTGTGTAAATAATTACTTATGCATGCTTGTCTTCTTTATTACAAAAAGAAAACACTTAATTAAACAACAAGTACTACACAGTCTTACTGTCTGGCAACAAAACAAGTTTATGTATAGGCCTTGTGTACTCGCCTGTGGCCGTTCTAATTAACGCTGATCTTACGAGATCATCAGTGAAATTTTTGTTTACAGCGATTACTCTACCTAGTGGCCAGCAGGTAGGCGGGGTAGCCTCATCTTTTACAATAACCATGTCACCTATTTTTAAGTTAACTTGAATTTTCAACCATTTGTTTCTAGGTAACAATTCTGACAAATAGTTATTATAAAACTGTTTCCAAATCTTTTGTTTCATTTGACTAACTTTCTGATACATGTTTAACCTGCTCTCATTCATGTCTGACAAATTTGGTTCTGGCAGATCTGTAACTGCTGTTCCCAAAATAAAGTGTGAAGGCGTAAGGTATTCCAAGTCATTAGGCAAATCTGTCAATGCACAAAGAGGTCTAGAGTTCAGGATTCCTTCCACCTGCACTAACAGTGTATACATAAGCTCGTAGGTTAGTTTTGCATTACAAAGGTGTCGTTTAAGTAAAGATTTAACTCCTTTTATGCCTGCCTCGTAAATTCCACCCATGTGGCTTGCTAGAGGAATAGTAAATTTCCATTGCATGGCATTCATGGCACAGTAGTTGACAATTTCAGAGTAAGATGTTTCACACTTAAACATTTTATACAGTTCAGCTAATTCGTTATTAGCGCCCTTAAAAGTAGCAGCATTATCAGAATACATGCACTTGCAAGCTCCTCTTCGAGAAATGAACCGCTTTAAAGCGCAAATAAAAGCCTGCGAAGTAAGATCAGTTACAAGTTCAAGGTGTAAATTCCTAGTAGCTAAGCACACAAACAAACATATGTATCCCTTTTGATATCTGCAGTTGCGAGACATTGAAGTTCTTAGATAAATAGCACCGCTGAAGTCAACTCCAACATGTGTAAAAGGACGATGCAGAGTCACCCTTGGGGCTGGCAGATCAGCCATTTGCTGTCCACATGCCTGCGCTCTGAATCTGATGCATCGTGTGCATCTGTGTATTACCTTCTGTACTTCATTTCGACCATTTATAGGCCAGTATTTAAAACGGATAGTAGCCAATGTGGTCTGTGTACCAGTGTGTAGCAGCTTTAAGTGGTAGTGTTGGATTACGAGTGTTGTGATATGATCCTTAGCTGGAAGTATAATAGGATGAGCATGATTGTAAGGGATGTCGGAATGTCTTATACGTCCGCCTGCTCGAATTAGTCCATGCATATCCATGAATACATTAAGCTTTCTCAATGGACTTGATCTAAATGTAAACAAGTCAGTATTTGTGTCAGCTCTAGTAGTATGACTGTCAGATTGTGATTTTAACTGTTTTAATTCTTTGAGTTCTCTAGGAAAGGCTTTCTCTTGAACTATTTTAAAGACAAAATTGTTTGCTAAATCTAGCTCTTGAACTGACAAATGAGATAATAAACGGTTTTGCCTGTTTTTCAAATTGTGTACAAATCTATGAACAAACGCAATAATTCTTATTAGTTTGCTGAAGCTAGAATATTTTAAGAAAATCTCATAGAATTCGTTATGTTGATCGTTAGTCACTACATGAAAATTGGTTTTACATGTAACTTCAGTCAACTCTGACTCTGCAGGGATAGACGGCACGGTTAAGGGCCATTGAATTTGCTCCTCAAGCAACCATGATGGTCCTTGCCACCAAAGAGTTAGTGCTGGCAACTTATTAGGACAAACGCCTCTTGTTAGTAAGTCTGCAGGGTTTTCCTTAGTGTTAATGTAATGCCAGGATTCACTCTTGGTCGTTTCTATAATTTCCATAAGTCTGTGTGAAACGTAAGGGTTAAGTTTTCTATTAAACGGTGTCTTAATCCAGTTGAGCACAATTAACGAATCTGTAAATAAAACTGATTCACCTACATGTAATTTATTTGTTGTGGCATTTAGAAATCTATCCGCGAGTTGCGATAGCAGCAGTGCGCCGCACAACTCAAGTCGGGGAATTGATTGAGTGCGTATGGGTGCAACTCGAGTTTTAGCCATTATTAAGTTGCAAGTAGGTTTTCGGTTATGATAAGTTGCATGTAGATACAAGCAAGCTCCAAATGATTTTACAGAACTGTCACAAAAGCCTACCAGCGTGATAGTCGATGGAAGATCTGCAAAATAGCATCTAGGTATTTGTATTAGTCTTAAGTCGCCTAACTGTTTACAAAACTCAAACCAAGTGTGCTGAATCTGTGTAGGCAGTTCGTTATCCCATGATAACTTAAGTTTCCAAATATCTTGCATAAGTATTTTCGCTAATATTGTTGTGGGTGCAAGTACTCCTATGGGATCAAAAATTTGAGATATTTGAGACAAAATATTTCTCTTTGTAGGTTTTACCTCAATAAATTCTGGTATGTAAGTCTGAAATCTGTCACTAGATGGCATCCATCGTAAACCTAATGTTTTAACCATATGTTCAGGAGTAAAATCGTATGAACTATTGCTCTGATCTGGGTCTAAATGCAGCTTGTGAATGTGATCGAGTATACTAAGGTGATTTGCAGACCATTTATGTAATTCAAAGTTCGCTGTTTTTAATAATTCAATGAGTTCAGTACATAAAGCTCTTACATGGTCTAAGGATTGCCCACCTGACAAAAAATCGTCCATGTAGCAATCTGACTGAATGCAATCAGCGGCAAGAGGGTATTTTAACTTATTTCTTTCGGCTAGATCGCGTAAAGTACGGCAAGCTAGATAGGGAGCGCATTTAGTCCCATATGTAACAGTCGAAAGCTGAATGCATTGTAATGCATCTGATTTAGAATCCCTCCACAACACACGTTGCAGTGAACGATGGTCTGGATTTATAAAAATGTTCCTAAACATTTTTACAATGTCTGATGTAAACACATATTTATATAATCTGAATCTAATTATTATGTCCAGTAAATCATTATAAATGTTAGGACCCTCGTAGAGTATATCATTTAATGAAATTCCTGTGCTAGTCTTAGCAGTGCCATTGAACACAGTTCTGAGCCTAGTGCTCTGACTATCGGGTCTTAAAACCGCATGATGAGGTAAATAGTAAGACTTGCTGAGACATGTAGGTTGATTAAAGTCTGTTATGTACTCTGCATGTCCCAAGTCAATAAACTCGTGTATGAATTTTCTATATTCAATGTGTAAATTTGGATCCTTTTGAAATCTGGTTTCAAGCTGTAAAAGACAACGATAAGCTGTGTTAAATGAATTTCCTAATTCAGCGAGTCTATCAGGCACTATAGGTAAGTCAACCATGTAATGACCTGATTTGGTCTGAACCGTTGTGTTTTGGAACAGTTGTTCACAATAATGTTGATCTTTAGAAAGAAACTTGTGAGGTTTGACTTCTTCTTGTTCCCAAAACCTACACAAGATGTCGTCAGTTTGTTGTGCAGTAGCAAATAAACTAATTTGTGGCGATTTTATGTTTTTTATATCTGCTATATATGTACCAGACACTATCCAGCCAAAGAGAGTCTCTATAAGCTGTGGCAAACTAGGTCCTAGTCTTATGTGGCCTGATTGTAGGATGTCAAAAAATATTTCCGCCCCTAAGAGTAGATCTATGTTACCGGGGACAAAAAATGTAGGATCCGCCAACATACGAGCCTGTGAAACTGGAAGGTTCCAAGCTTGGGTGTTGACAAAAGAATGTGGCAATGGGACTGTTATGTTGTCCATTATTACAAATGTCAGACTAGCATGATAACCATTGAATCTTGAGGTTATGTCAGTGGTTGTACTCACTTGAGTTTGTTTGTGTGTATGGCCAATACCTTGTATATGGCATGAATTATAAGTAAGCTTGTGCCGAAGTGTTGTTGCTAGCTGATGTGACATGATATTGACTTCGCTGCCCGAGTCCAGCAGTGCGCGCACCTTGTGCCAGCGGCCGTCTGCATCGCGGATGTTAACAATGGCTGTTGAAAGTAAAATTTGTGGTGCATTAGTATTTACTAGCATGACTGTTGATGTTGAAGCTGTTTTAAGATTGTTTGTAGGAATATTAGCTATCTGTTGACTATAAGCATGTGTGCTAGGATTGGCTGTCTGTTGACTTGATGTGTGTATGCTAGGATTGTTTGTCTGTTGACCATGAGTGTGTATGCTAGAAATACTGGGTGTCTGTTGACATAATAGTGGTATGCTAGAAATATTGTTTGTCTGTTGACTAGAAGTGTGTATGCTAGGTATGTCGAGTGTTTGTTGATTGTATGAGCTATAATTATTGGGCATCTGTTCACTCACTGTGGAAATGTTGGGTGTATGTGACTGTTGTTTACAATTGTCTGCCACTGCAGCATAATTTACTTTTCGCTGGGTATCCATATGTATGCTTGTGTGGTGCTTGCCACGACAAGTGAAGCATGTTGTTTTGGTACAAATGTGCTTAGGCTGATAAACCTGTAAACAGTTAAAACATAAACATTTTGCTTTTACAAATTCAATTCGTTTTGGTACAGATAATTCGAGAAAGCACGGGCACTTATGCAACCGGTGTTCTCCTGGGCACATGGGGCAGCTATTGCTACTATTAGAGTTAGATATTGAGGTTAAATGTGACATTCTGGTTTGACTAGAAATTGGCTTATCTGATTGTCTTTCTGTTAACATTTCAAAGGCAGTCACTCTCAAGCTAAGGAATTCCGCGAGCTCTTTGTATTTAGGTATAGCCGTCTCCTTGCGACTCATTTCCCACGCAGCTCGGAGGGAATTATCCAGCTTTTGAGTGAGTATAAATACTAACAACACATCCCATTCATCTACTGGTAGGTTCAATGCCCGTAGGGAGTCCAAACCTTGTTGTAAAGTGACTAAGAATTCCTTTAAATTGAATCTAGTTACAGTGGGATGGTTAACAAATGATTTTATATGGTGATTGACAATAATGGTTTTATTTTCATACCTTTGAATTAATATTTCCCATGCTTTATTGTAATTGCTTTCCGATATAAGCAACGAACTAATGAGACCTGCTGCCTCACCCTTTAACGACACTTTGAGATACTGAAATTTATGCAATACTGGAATGTCCGCTGTATCTACTGCGGATTGAAAAATGTTCTTGAATACTGGCCAGTCCTTTATTGAACCATCGAACGAAGGTAACTGTAGCTGAGGTAACTTGACCGTAGATTGGGTGATCTGGGAGTCTCTGAGTGTGCTGTTGTGAGACGAGGGGAAAAGTATGCGTTCCATAGCCGCCTTCGTCTGAAAGTACTTTTGCTCGTTGGTTTCCCGTTCTCGATCGTGAACCGGCTGTCGATCGTCGCCAGCGTCGAGTGCTTCGATCTGTGTTTGCACAGTATCAATCTTGTCTAAAAGCGGTGATAAATCGTCGTAACGAACTTTGAGTTCGCGTATATTATCCGTTAAGGTGTCAAAGCTTGCAACGTAGTTAGCAGCTCTGGTAAGTTTTCCTTTCAAGGCACCTCTTTGCGTTATCAATGTCGCTAATTCCATGTTTACTCAGCTCAATGAAAATTGATAAAATGCTACTTGCACTTGTACTATTGTACTGTAGAATATCTTCTGCCCGTTAGTTTTTATTTTATGTTGTTCGTCGTTCGGTATTACTTTGTAAATAGTGTATATATTGTAATAATATAATTGTAAAGATCCGTGTTAAAATCACTTTTTTAGGAAAAGGGTCGATTGATAGTTTTTTTTTTTTTTTTTTTTAATGTCCTTGCATAGACAATCTCGTAATTAAGGCCAGTAGCACACTTGCTGACTGCACCCTGCTCTCTCCACCGCAATGACCTGCGTTGTTATGTTGGCAGTAAGTAAGTGATAGGCGCTTATCTCTCGCGCGCTTGACGTAAGATCAAGATCACAGTCGCAGATAATTTGTGTCTGCTCTGTGCTATGTGGTTTCGTACTCACGGTTGTTGATTAAAATTGATGAAATGCGGTAGGTGCTCCGGGAAACAAATGGCGTTCGATCTGAGTGAATTCTTCGACTTGCAAATAGTGAATTGGCGATGTTCTCACCCCCGTTGCTCGAAGGACCAATGTTATTTTGTTTTCTTCGGAGGCTGGTTCAATTAAAATGCACTTTTGCAAACGAAAAAACTGATTTATTGCAAAT
>NC_133476.1:7511894-7525766 GCF_025370935.1 Choristoneura fumiferana | reverse complement strand
AAGATGGCGAAACTGACAAAATAATAATATTTTGTTCTCACTATGCCAAAGAGGTCATAAATATGCCAGAAAGCGTTTCTTATTATGCTGATGGAACATTTCGCGTAAAACCGAAACCGTTTTATCAGACATATACACATATATTACATTTAAACTACCACACAGATGAAAAAAGTGTAAATATATACCCGATTATATATGCATTATTACCAAATAAATGCCAAATCACGTATAAAAGATTTTTTGCAATAATTAAGGAACGATTTCAGATAAACATAAAATCGTTTAAATGCGATTATGAAATAGCCCAAATGAACGCCGTACGTGAAATCTTCCCCGCTGCTGATGTAAAAGGTGTTTCTTTCACTTCAACAAAGCAGTGTGGAAACGAGCAAATGAACAGAAACTGGAACGCACTACGGAAGGTCGAAACTTATCTAGATTATGTGCAATTTTTTCACTTCTTCCTGCGAAAGACATGAAATCAGCATGGGATGACATCAAAAGTATGGAAGAAGGACGCTCTACTGAAGTAAAAAGTTTAAGCAGTACTTTGAAAAGAATTGGTATAAGAAAGACCACAAGCTGATAAGCTCTGCTGATGAGGGAAATCGCACTACTAGTGCCCTAGAGGGATATCACAGAAGCTAAACACAAAACTCCCACGTAAACCAAATTTGTTTTTATTTTGCAATGTTTTGTCCAAAGAAGCCCGTCACATCAATTGCAAAATTATGAGAAGTTTCTTTCACCCTTTTAGGAAAAACCGTAAAACTAAGGATGTAATTTTTGATCGAAAATACAAGGAATTATTAAAAGAATTAAGCAAAAAAAATATCAGTCCAATACAATTTTTAAAGAAAATTATATTTTTAAACTCTTGCGTAACTTAAAAATAGAACACCAGTTAAAAATAGGCGTATTATTTCTTGTAAGAGAGTAACCTTTTTAAGTCAACGTTTTTTTATTTAATTAAGTAGAAGGAAATATTTTTAATTATGTCTGTCAATGTGTCATTTCTAATGCGTAAATATAAAATATCAAATATTATAAATATGGCCTTTTATTGACAATGAAGAATTTCGACATTTTCGTACGGAGCTGAATGCGAAGATGGAAATTATTAAGGCTAGACGTGGTAACGCTAATCCTACAGTTCCAAATTTCTGCTTTGGCTTGATACATTTTAGGAGAGATGCTTAAGATTTCTTCTAAAACAAATCCATTATTTACACTTCGACGATTGCTGGGAAGAAGTCGTGGTTGTGTTTCGGAAATATCGACACGATGAATTCACTAATATTAATGATGATTGCTTATGCCCAAAGCAACAACCATCAGCATTACGTAAAATGTTGACAGAAGTAAGTAAACAAACTTTTGGTCAATTTGGGTTGAAGTGGTAAATGTTATATGTTTAAATAAATCCGTTCTACAATTCAATTATTGTTTTATTTTCATCCATTCGATCCTGTACGTAACCGAAGTTTCGTAACCAGTTCCGATAGAAAACTTCTTCAGTCATGTTCGGAATTGGTTGCTAACGAAAACTATTTTGTTCTTATACGAAATGGTCGAAAGGTTTCGTACAAAAACAATAAGTGTTCGTTCATAAACAGTTTCATATAAGAACAAACTATTTTCCGTTCTCAACCGGTTTCGTATCCGAACGAAGGGATTTTCGTAGTTTAGTTTTGTACTAAAATTAATGCTAATCAATGCGAAAGTAACTCAGTCTGTCTGTCTGTTACTCTTTCACGGCTAAACCACTGAACCTGATTTTGATGAAATTTGAAGACCATGATTGGAACATTTTGGAAATAAGACATTTCTGGAAAGCCAACGTTATAAGAAGGCGGATATTGTGAGGTTACAGACATTTTGAGAATAAGCACTTTCTGAAAAGCGAACATTGTAAAAAACAGTCATTTTTGGAGCCAGACAATTTTAAATAGTTGACATTTTGAGAAGCTGACATTATGCAAAGACGTGCTCACATTCTGAATAGCAGACATTTTGCGAAAAATACATTTTAGGAAAACGGATATTTCACGCCTGAGCCGTCCGGGTTTGAATTTTTCTAGTTTTGGCCGACTCTGGTCGGCAGCGCGACTCACGCCTCACGCGCCGCGCCGCGGTGAATACCTACTCGCACGGCCGGTGCGGCCACCGCGAGCGAGAGGGGTGCGGTGCGCGGTGCGGGACAGTGCGCCTCGCTCGCGAGTCGCCGCTCGTTTGTTCGTTCAGTTCGCACTCCGATCCCATAGTGAGCAGTAAGTTATTACGTTATGATATGAGAGTAGACGTGTGTGACCGCAACCGCAATGTAAGTAAACGTAAGATACGCATTATATTTTCTTTAAAAATATGCAACTACTCAATTCATTCATACCTATATAATGCGTCATTATAAAATTATTACCTATTACATTACAAATTATATTTAACTTTTCTTGTATAGTTTACTTTTATTCTTTCCAGATAAAAATCTTAATGCCTAAACGTAAATGCGTATTCAACAGCGACTTGCAAAATAAGTTTCCTATGATGAAAAAAGGCAAATATGATTGGGAAGCTTTTTGTACCATTTGTTCGACGAATATTTCGATCGCAAATAAGGGTGTAACAGATATAAATGAGCATTTGAGTACACAGAAACACGCAAAAAATTTAAAAAATCAAGCCAGTACTTCAAAAATAGCAACATATTTTGTCAAATCGGACACCTTATTCCCCAGCAGCGGAAGGCGCACTCGTATATCACACTGTAAGCCATCATATGTCGTTCAATTCGTTAGACTGCACTTGTTCTCTCAATCGCGAACTATTTGCCGGGTCAGATACTGCAAAAAAAGTGACGTGTAATCGGACAAAAGCATCTGCAATAGCCACCGGTGTGTTGAGCCCCTTGTCAGTTGCCGAACTAAAAGGTGATTTAAAAGAAGTATCATTCATCAGCGTAGCTACCATGCCAGTAACCACAAGAACACAAAATTATTTCCACTAATTATTCAATATTTTGACGTTAAAAGAAACGGAATCACTACAAAGGTCCTCGAAATAGAAAGTACGCGAAATGAAACATGTGACACTATTACTGAACTGATTATAAAACAACTTCGCCAGCATGATCTCTTAACTAAATGTATTGCATTTTCTGGAGATAACTATAATACAAACTTCGGTGGAACAGAACGACATGGAACGAACAATGTTTTTCATAAGCTGAAAGAAAGTCTAAATCCAAATATAGTTGGTGTGGGATGCTGTGCACACGTCGTTAACAACGCAGTGCACCACGCATGTGATTTACTGCCAGTGGACACTGAATCTATCATTTTAAAAACAAATTTTGAGTCATGTTACAGAATTGTGTCAAAAGAATTACCGGGAAAATGTATTGAAAAAGTTTCAAATGTATGACTGTAAACCTATTAGTACTCCCATGGATCAGATTTTTAATACTAAAGAATTGGAAAATAATAAAATGTAAAAGTGGCACTGAAATCTTTGTAGGCAGATTATTGGGTGTTTGATGTATGCAGCATTGGGACACGGCCAGACATTTGTGTCGCTGTGTCAATATTAAGTAGATACCAAGACTGTGCTAGTGATATGTTATTGGTTGCTTTGAAAAGAGTTCTGCGATACATAAAACATACTTTGGATTATAAGTTAAAGTATAAATGTAATAATGACAACAATTTAGTTGGATACTGTGATGCTGACTGGGGGGAGATCTCCGGGATAGGAAATCTACCACTGGTTATTGTTTTATGTACTCAAATTGTCTGATATCTTGGTGTTCCAAGAAACAAAACACAGTCAGTATCTCATCTACCGAGGCTGAATATGTAGCAATGAGTATGGCGGGAAGTGAGGCATGCTGGCTGACTAATGTGCTAAGTGATTTTAATGTGAAAAATGTATCCCCTATTGTTTATTGTGATAATCAGTCTGCCATAATAATTGCTAGTAGGTACTAACAGTGTTAAGAGATTGAAACACATTGATATTAAATATCACTTTATTAGGGTATTAGTTGAAACAAAAAACTAAGCATTACATATGTAAGAACTGAGGAGCAAATTACTGACATGTTTACAAAATCTCTGAAAAAATAATATATTATTAAAGTTTGTGAACATGTGTGGTATAGTGTAAGGAAGAGTTGTTTTTTTTTTTGGTTTCGATGTTCTTTTGTTAAGTTTCCTCAGTGTTGTTTAGTAAAGCCTGTTGCATATTGGTAAATTTGTTTAAGCTATTACATTGAGAGGGGGTGTTAAAAATAAGCAATGTAATGCGGTATTATGTATGAGAGTGATGGCTAGTATGAGCTATCCTTCTCTATCTGAGTGTCATGGCGGAGATGTATTAAAAAGAATAGTTGTTGTGTTAAAAGAATAAAGTTTATTTTGATTTTACGCTTATATTTTTATTAATATTTCATCTGTTAAGTAGGTATTTTTACTTAGGGTACCAATTTTATTGTTGCTCCTGTTGAGGTACGCCGCATTTTGGCGGACCTTTGCGGTACTTTAGAAAGTATACGTATACTTAACGATACTTAACATTGGTAGGTTCGCCCTTGGAAAGGGTAAACGTGTCTGTTGTCGGCCCTTGCCCTGATTTTGGAATACGAGCGCTTCCTGTTCGTGGCATCGCGTGAGTGCTCCTGTATAGGGTAGGCGCCCTATTGGCGAATACTTATTTTGTGTGAGTGCGAGTTTTTACCTCGCATTGGTCGACGGACCGGCGTGATTATTAGCGTTTTAGAATGGAGCGCCCGATCGCGTACCATTTGCTGCGACGCGAAGAACTACGAGGTGGAAATTAGAGATGCCAAAGCTAAAGACACTGTGGAGTAATTGCGCGTGCAGATCCGGGAATTATCTTCTGCTATTCCGGCGGATGAGGTCGCTGAGACTTCTCGTACCGCGTCGTCAGAGTTGGGATGCAGTAGAGTCTAAACTGGACGAAGTTTTGCGATCGCTTCGCTCGGGACCGCAGTTTAAAAGCTTTGTCAGATTAAGGGCCATTGCTCATCATTGTTATCATCGTCTGGACGAGTAGAGGAATCGGCGGACTTGTCTTCTCTTAGGGAGGCCTTAGAGGTGAAGATGACAGACTGCTTATCGCGTGTTGACGCCCTATTTCGTTCTTTCAAGAGCTCTTTTGAAGCTTCACCGGTTCCGTGCACAGCCGCTCCGGAAATTGCACCGGCGAGCGTCATGTACCAAGTCAGCTGTTCAGCAGTTGAATTGTTCTCTGGGTTCAGCTTTGACCTGGTATCGTGGGGTGAAACCCGCTTTGGTGGATTGGTCAGACTTAAAAGTCCCTTTTTCCCCGACAATTACGAAAACACGCTGAAACGTCTTCATAATATCGAAAGAAACTAGACAAAGATGAAGACTTCAAGAAACGATACAACCAAGAAATGGACGCCCTACTCACAAAGAGGTACGCCGAGCTCGCGCCACAGGAAAAGGCGCGAAAAGTGTGGTACTTACCACCATTTCGCCGTGTTGAACTCGATGAAGCCCGACTGTGGGATCTAGCCCTATGATGAGTTAAATTAAACTTGTGGATGACATAGGTAGACTGGTTTAATCAGTCGAAATTACAATAAAAATATAATTAAAATATGGGAGAGCGGACGCGCCGCGTGAGCTCGCTGAGTCAAGAAGGGAGGGGCGCGGGCGTCGCGCGCTGGTGTTGCCATCCGCACCGTAGAGATGGGCTGCGTAGCATAGACATGCTCCCCGGGTTGAAGGCTTCAATTCCGATGCAGGCTTCAAAGGTCCTGGTCCATAGGCAGCGGGCAGAGGTTGTTCCATCCTCTTCGCAAGGTCCCTCGTCTGGTCTTCACATCCGCAACGCGGTTGATGCCGTCAGGGCCTGGATACAGCCGGGTCACTCGACCGAGGCACCACATCAGTGGTGGGTTGACCTTGTCTTTGACTAGTACAAGGGAATCCACTTTTAGGCTTGGCGATGACGACGTGAGCCATTTGCTTTTCTGCTGTAGTGTAAAAACATAATCATTAGCAAATCTGCGCCAGAAGTGCTGCTTAATAACATCGATGCGCTTGTGTCGCTGGAGCAGGTTGATGTTGACGTCATCGGCGATCTGTGGGCATGGCACGGAGGTGAGAGATCGTCCAATCAGGAAATGGGCAGGGGTTAGAGCTGACATATCGGTAGGATCAGTGGATAGGGGAGTTAATGGTCGTGAATTTAGTATGGCTTCAATCTGAGTGAGACATGTGGACATTTCTTCATAAGTTAAATGAGTTAAATTTAGAATACGCTTTAAATGAAATTTGGTACTACGAACCGCTGATTCGGCCAAACCATTAAAATGGGGCGAGTATGCTGGGGTAAATAAGAATTTAATACCTTCATCGGCCAAGTCTGATGCTAAATTTGATTTGTTAATTACTGAAGTTAATTCGTTACATGCACCGACAAAGTTGGTTCCATGGTCTGAGGTGATTGTCAGTGGCTTGCCACGACGTGAAATAAAGCGCTGTAGCGCGGCGATGTACGCTTCTTTAGTCAGGTCCGTAACGAGCTCCAAGTGGACAGCCTTTACTGCGAAGCACACGAATATACACAGGTAGGACTTGAGCAATTTACTGCCACGGCCTTTCTTATCAGCTATAAGCACTGGCCCAGCATAGTCGACTGAGCAGTGAAGAAATGGAAATTCAAGTTTAGTTCTAGATTCAGGTAATTGACCCATAATGGGTTGTACTGTTTTACCCTTTTGCCTAATGCATGGAATGCATTTTCTGACAGTTAATTTAGCTAAATTCCTACCTCCTAGTGGATAATACTGCTGACGAATATTAGCTAAGAGACCTTGAGGGCCTTCATGTAAGAGTTTAATATGTTGAGTTTCGAAGATTATTTTTGTTAGGTGATGTTTACTACATAGTAGTGCAGGGTGTTTTTGATCATATGAGTATGGAGAGTTGTCAAGTCTGCCTCCTACTCTTATAATGTCATTTGAATCTAAAAAGGGAGTAAGGTTCAATAACCTATTTTTAGCAGGTAATTTTCTTTGTAATTTAAGAATCCTATACTCCTCAGGAAACATTTCACCTTGGCATAATTTTATGACCGTATTTTGAGATTCACGGATTTCATCTGCAGTTAAAAAACCTCTATACCTACTTTGTTTGTTTCTACAGTTCGATATAAATCTTTTGATGTAGGTTACTACATGAAATAAGCGACTGAGATTAGAATGCTTATGTATGAGCGTTAAGAGAATGTTAGTGCTAGTGCTGCTAGTATTAGAGCTCTGCGCTAAGTGGCAGACAATATCGGGCAAATCGCGTTTCTCGTTAGGCATTTTGGGCCATTCTTTATCATTGGACAGTAAATATGGTGGTCCCGACCACCACAGCGGCGAAGAGCTGATGAGATCAGCCTTCACCCCGCGAGAAACGAGATCCGCCGGGTTGTCAAGAGACGGCACATAACTCCACAAGCCGTTTGCTGTGGTTTCGTGTATTTCATTTACACGGTTGCGAACAAAGGGTTTCAGTCTATGAACTGGTGTAGACAACCAGCCTAGAACGATAGTCGAATCGCACCAGTATCTGCAATCAACCTGTAATGTCATTGAATTTAAAATTTTAGCTGTCAATTTTGCACCTAAAAGTGCACCGCATAATTCGAGTCGCGGTATAGTGGTTGGTTTGATAGGTGCAATTTTATTTTTTGATGCTATTAACTGAACATGTATGTTGCCACTCTGGCTTATTGTTCGGGCATATACACAAGCACCATAAGCCTTTTCGGAACTGTCGCAAAAGGTATGTATTTCTATCTTTATATAATCATTTTGCAATACCCAGCGTGGAATTTTAATGTCATTTAAATATGATAGTTTACTTGCGAATGAGGCCCATTGTGTTTTTATGTTTGTTGGTACCTCATCGTCCCAGCCAGACTTAAGTTTCCAGAGGCTTTGCATAATCATTTTTGCTTCAACTATAACTGGGCCCACAAGACCTAGAGGGTCAAAAATTTGGCTTATGACAGACAGAACATGGCGTTTTGTAATTTTTTCGCGTAAATCTATGTTTATAGAAAACGATAAAGTATCAGAATCACACAGCCAATGGAGGCCTAATGTTTTGGCGGACATATTTGGGGCCGAGTCAGACAATTGCAATATATTATTTATTTCTTGTTTGCCATCTGTTATTACCTTCAAAATGTCTAAGTTATTAGACTGAAATTTTCGCAAATTAAATTGAGCTGAGGCCAAGATGGAAATGAGTTCCTTACAAGTTTGTATGACCTCTTCTTTCGATGTTCCTCCTCCTAGGTAGTCATCAACATAAAAATCTCTTTTAATTGCATTTTTAACTTTTTCATTATTTGTTACATCGGCTAAGCTAGTGAGACACTTTATAGCTAGGTACGGCGCAGAGGCAGTCCCATAGGTAAGTGTGTTTAATGTGTATGTCTTTAGAGGTGCATATTGATCAGAACGAAATATGATTTGTTGCAGAGGGCGCTGTACAGGATTGACTTCTATGGCACGGTACATTTTTTCTATGTCACCGGACACGACAAATTTGTGTTGACGAAATCTAATAAGTATAGACAATAAATCATCCTGTACTGTGGGACCTACCATTTGCAGGTTATTAAGAGACACCCCTGACGTAGTAACAGCTGATCCATCAAACACTGCGCGAAGCTTTGTCGTGGTACTCGATTCACGTAGTACGCCATGATGAGGAATAAAACAAGAGACATTATTATTATTGCCACAAGTGTTTGATAGAGGCGGGGAAGTTGAGTTTAGAGTCATGTGACCTAATTGTTCATATTCTTGCATAAAATCTGTGTATTTTTCTTTAAAAACTGGGTCTCTATTAAATCTACGTTCGAGTGAGAGGAATCGCATTTTTGCCATTGCGTATGAATCGCCTAACTCACTCGGATCTTTTTTAAGAGGTATAGTTACCACAAAACGGCCTTTTGAGTTGCGGTAAGTGTTAGCTTGAAAGCTTTCTTCGCAGGCTCGCTCCTCAGCAGTGAAGGAGTGCCGCGTTGGTATGGTGTCTAATTCCCAGAATTGATTAATGTTCTCATTTTCTTTAATGAAATGACAGTGATGTTGATTACTTGAGTTGGTAGTGCTAGCATGTGACACATAACCTGACACTAACCATCCTAATTTTGTTTCATATAATTTGGGTTGTTTTTTACCCAAATCAATGGAATTGTTGCAAATAACACTCCAGAAAATTTCTGCCCCAACAAGTATATCTACCCCAGAAGGAACATAGAAAGAAGGGTCAGCTAACTGAAGACCAGTAGGTATAGGAATGTCATTTACTTTAATTAACTTTGATGGCAAAGATTTAGTAATTTCATCTAAGACAAGACAGTCTAGATTTACTTTATAATCACTATATAGTGAGTACAATGTGAGATTGCACAGCTGTGTGCTTTTACTAGATTGATTGCAGATACCTGATATTGTTGACCGTGTACTGCGTCTTGACAGACCCAGCTTACCGCAGAGCTCATGTGAGATGAAGTTAGCAGTGCTGCCGTTGTCTAGCAGCAGCCGGGCTGTGTGCTTGTTGCCATTGGAGTCGTACACCTTCACCATCGCTGTGGATAGAAGTATTTGGGGAGCAGTAGTCTGCTGTGTGATGTTGGTTGACAAGGTGACGTTATCTGTGGGAGGCTCATAATAGGTCTGATTGTCCACTGGTAAAGCGACATTCTCTTGTATAGGGACTGAGTTATAATCATTTGAAGAAGAGTCACGTTTTTCTAAATGCAGCAATGTGTTATGTTTGTAACGACAATAACGACAGTGAGGAGACTGACATTTATTTTGTGAATGACCAGTGCGCAAACAGTTTAAGCAGACATTAAACTGCTTCGCTTTTACTACTCTATCTTCTATACTCAAATCCCTGAATGCATTACAATTGTAAAGTGTGTGTTCATCTTTACACAAAGGGCATTTATTTGTTTTACTATATTTGCCGGAGCTGAAATTATTTTGCTGACTTTTCTGACTGTCAGAGACAACAATGAAACTTTTTGATTTGGGATGATCAAATTTAGAATTTTTAGCCTTATTTTCTTCCAAGGTTTCTAATAAGTCTGCCCTGTTTCTTAGGAATGTGCAAAAGTCAGCCAAAGTGGGAGCATCAGAGCCCGTGTTACGGTGTTCTTCCCACTTGAGATTTGTTATAGGATCTAACTTAGTGGACATCATATGAATGATCAGTGTGTCCCAATGTTCTGTTGGTTGGTTGAGAGTAGTCAGCGCTCTTATATTTTTATTAGTTACATCAATTAGATACCTCAGCGACCTACTAGATTCTTTTGAAACAGATTCAACATTAAACAATGCTTGGACATGGTTGTTAACTAATAATCTTGAATTGTTGTATCTATCACACAATAAATTCCATGCAATTGTATAATTATTATTTGTGAAATCAATATTTTTAACAATCATTGCAGCGTTGCCCTGCAGAGATGCTCGCAGGTAGTGAAATTTGCTAATGTTGTCCAATTCTCGGTTGCTATGGATCATTGATGTGAATATGTCTCTAAACTCGAGCCAGTGCTGATAGCTGCCGTTGAAAATGGGTATGTTTATCTTAGGCAAGTTAAATCTTTTAGTGTGCTCACAAGTCCCACCTGATTTATCGTTGTCGTAGCTCGCCACGGAACCTGAGCGACTCGGTGATCCAGGAGAACCATCCTTGTCGGCGCCTGCAGGGAGGAGGTTGCGCGCGGAGGCCACCAGTCGGTAGTACTGGCTTTCGAACATTTCTCGGTCGGCATACTGCTCATCAGGAGGGTCGCAGAGCAATTCCAGTTCACACTGTAATGTGTCGAAATCGTTTATAAGGTTTTCTATCCTAGACAGACGGCACTCTAGCTCGGTGACATGAGCATCGCTAAGATTCTCATAAGAAATAGCAGTATTTAAGTATTTTTCGAATTGAGTTAGTTTAGCTTTTATACTAGCTTTGCTTCTTTTAAGCTTTTTAATGTTATCTGCCTCAGACATTATGTAAGAAAGGTGCAAGGAACAGAGCAGTCAAAGTTTGCTTTTATTTGAGGTACGTGCGCATAAACTCGATGAATGCTAATGGAATACGAATTGGAAAAACTCGTGCTTTGCAATGGAAAACAGCGTTAGAAAACTGCGACCGCTTAAGTAAGACGGCCGTACACACATATGCAAGCGAAAATAAATAATTGTAATTTGATTCCAAGCGACAGAAGTTTAAAATTGCAAAGGGAAATGCATTGTCACACTCGAGTCACACTCAAATTTCGGCGAAGAAAAAAGGAAAAGTGCAGTTAAATGACATAATTCCTAATAACTTGAAATGGAAAGGATAACAGAAGGAGTAATTTGGAACGATCTCACTGTTCTACCGGCCAACGCCCTTTTTCTTGTTTCATTCACGTGGCCGCATGATGCTTTCTTCACTCGAACTCGTATTTTCTTATTGCTCGAAGGACCATTGTGGGATCTAGCCCTATGATGAGTTAAATTAAACTTGTGGATGACATAGGTAGACTGGTTTAATCAGTCGAAATTACAATAAAAATATAATTAAAATATGGGAGAGCGGACGCGCCGCGTGAGCTCGCTGAGTCAAGAAGGGAGGGGCGCGGGCGTCGCGCGCTGGTGTTGCCATCCGCACCGTAGAGATGGGCTGCGTAGCATAGACACCGACAAAGTACGCATTATGCACGACGCAGCCGCGAAAACGAGGCGTTTGATAAAATATCAGGGCTAAGTGCAGACAACACAAATTCCATTTTGGGAGTAAACCATTCGTTGTTTACTAACATGAAAGAGTTAATTCCAGATTTAATAAAAGGAAATTGCCATGCGCACATAGTGCATAACTGCATGAGACACTCCATGAACTTCTTATCATATGATATTGAAAATGTAAATCCTGAAAATGTATAGTCACTTTTCTCATTCAGCTGTCAGAAGAGAAAATCTAAAATGTTTTTTTTGAAAGTGTTGATAGTGATTTTCATGAGCTTAAACGCCATGTAGGAACCAGATGGTTAAGTCTTTACCTTGCATAGATACTGTACTTGTAAACTGGAAACCAATAAAAACTCACTTTTTGAGTTTAGGAGAAGATTTTGCCCTATGGTTTTGCAAAAATTTACTTTTATTGAACAACAGTGATGTGAATTATGATTTTGATTGAGATTTATATGCATTTCTGCAGTCATATTTTACATTTATTTACCAAAACTGTCAAATGCCTGGAAGGTAACACTATAACAATAATGGATGTTTACAACATAATGAGTATGCTCAAAAAAGAATTAACAAAAAGAAAGGAAGATTGCTTCTTTGATATGAAACAATGAAAATGCTAAAGACAAGTTGGAGAATCTTCACTAGAATCTAATCACAGATTTGCAAAAATTTTACATTATTTCTTGACAAAGCTTTATGCTATTTGGAGAAGTGGTTTAATTTTTCAAATCAAAATTTTTTGTTTTCACTGAGTAACTTCAATTTAAAGTCACCTATTTCATTTCAACATTTTGAAAAGTTATTGGTGCATTAAATATACAACAAAAACTTGTATAGTTATGGACAATATTATTTCAAAAACAATACTTCTAAATGAAACTTATGAAAAAATAATGCAAAATAATAAAGATTTTTCTGACTTATCAACGGCTCAAAAATGGCAATACATATTCAATAAAAGTGAAGATTTTCCAAATATTTTTTAAATTCATTGCATATATTTTGTCTGTCCTGCCACTTCAGCTTTCACGGAGAGAGTCTTCTCCCTTATGAAAGTAAAGTGGAGAGACGAAAGGAATAGAGCTGCCCTAAATTTAATAAAAAAACGAGTTGATTATATATTTTAATTTAAACTTTGATTGCAAAGAGGCTCTAAATATCTTCAAGAACGACAAATGTTTGTTAAATGTAGCAAAAAGCAATAAAAAGTATATTTTTAAGGAGAAATAATAAATACTCTTTTTTTATTCTGTGTACTTTATTTTTGTCCTTCTAAAATGAAAAAATACTTTATTCGCCCTAAAAAAAGGTGGCACCCTAGACAGGAGGGTTCTTCTGGACGATAGCCGCACGGTGCTCGCATGGCTGAGAACGGGCGCCCGGTCATACCGCCCATTCGTCGCGCATCGCATCGCCGCAACATAAGCGAGTGGCGATGGGTGCCCACAAAGCTCAATGTCGCTGATGAAGCCACCCGCGAGGTACGCGAGGTGACTTTGGGAGCGAACACCGATGGTTCAAGGGCCCAGAGTTCTTGTACGGCGACGCGTCTACATGGCCGCAAGAACCGCCGACGCCGCACGAATTAAACACCGGGAAAGAGAAGGTACACGTGATCACCGAAAAACGCGATAAAGAAACGTACGCGTTGGTCCCGCCGTCCGAGAGTTTCTCAAAGTGGGAGCGCTTACTACTGTCGGCCGGGTATTTATCGACCTCTGCCGACCCCACCGAGCGAAGACGCACTATAAACGCACGTTGAAAAACAAAGAAAAGGATCCAGAGTGGGCAAAACAGCGAAAACAAGTCGCTTCAAAAACACCGTCACGAAACCTGCAAAAGAAAAGAAATTCAAACACTCGACGCATCGTACTTACATGAAGCGGAAAACATATTGGTGCGAGCGAGCCAGCATGCGACATTCCAGGAAGAAATCAACGACCTGCGAAAAACAAACCTCCGTCTACACATAGCCGACTGCGCCCTCTAGCGGTCGAGTTAGTGAACGGCGTATCTTCAGAGGCACAACGGCGACCGCCCGTGTTGGACGGTAACCACGCGACCGTGAA
>NC_133476.1:7501339-7510708 GCF_025370935.1 Choristoneura fumiferana | reverse complement strand
TTAAGGAGAAATAATAATAGCTCTTTTCCTTCTTAACCGTGTCCGGTTGTGTAGTCCGGCCAGCCGGACTGTGGAAAATTTCTTTTTTCGATTGTCCAGTGGCGATACTGTTTGGTTGGTTGTACATCTGTACACTGTACCTTGGTCCCGTAATATCGCCACCGAAAATCGAAAAGTAAAATTTTCCATAGTCCGGCTGGCGAACGCGAACAAATCCCCCATAATGCCCTCACAATCATAATGATCCTGTGGCACAAAAGTACACTGCCAAAATATACAATCGACATAACGTGTAATGGTTAAATTGTCTCGAGGCCTAAACGACACAATACATATAAATATGTCTCTATCTATCTAACTATATATATATACTTGTTGCTCACCTAATGGACTAGGAGCATTGGACGCTCTTTAAAAGCTATTATTGTCAATAATGTCCTTGTTCACTCAACTTTGTTATTGACGTTCATAGATTAGTGGTTGACGTTGTATGAAAATGAGTCTGGTACGAGCGTACGAAAATATAAATCATTGTATATTTATCGGGGTGTCCTAATACGCCTTTATTAATGATACCCGACATGGTAAGGGTACGCTTACTGTGTGACTTGAACTTTTATATACCACAAAACACTCGTGTGTGCGGCGAGCATTTGGCAGCTGGTACTTGGGAGATCCTGACAGAGGCACCAAATGTTTGTGAAAATGTTAGTCAAGCACATACGCAAGATATTGTGAACGTTATGCGGAAAGCAATAATTTTCATTCATTCTACAGTTTCAAATGTGCTAGGTGCACCAAATTATGCTTAAATTAAAGATTTAAAAGTTACTTACAAGTTGTAATTTTTTTTTTAAGTTCAATCTCACCTATTTATTTTACCTACGTAATTTAGAAATGCTAGGCTCAAACACGTGAGAAGTTAAAACCTAAAAGCCAGACCCTCGTCGACGCTCGAGCGTGACGAGCAAGGCGGGTCGTGCGGCGTGCAGCGTTCATGTTAAACACAACACCCCCAGTATATTTAGAGCCCTCTATCACTGAATACCATATTCGCAAAATATGCTATTCTTAAAACACGATATTAGCAAAATATGGCATTCGCATATCACAACATCATATTCGGAAAACAGCATACTAGCGACACATACTAACCAACTGGCTGATCACATACTATTTTTTGTAAAAGAAATATTCCCAACAGCAAAACTGGAGAAATTCTTTTTGATCGGGTTCACCTACATTTGTCAACTTATGGTACAAAAAAATAGAAGTATTTAATAACATTTATACATTTATTTAATATTGGCAAGTTTTTCCAAGGTATGCCCTAACACGATTTCCTGGTTTATGAATTGCAGTTGTATGTCGCGTATCGCATCATCTTTTTTTATTTCAGCTATTCTACGTTTATTGGATGTTTTTGGCCCCAGAGGTATTCTTATCCGTTTTCTCCAAATAATTTAAAAGTCTTAATATGTTTACTGTGTTTTTATTTAATGACCGATTTATTTTCGAGTTCCAACTTTCCACACTATTGTTAGTTCGGTGTCGTTCTCCAAACACACTGATAAATCGGCTGTATGAACTGTAGATCCAGTTTTTTTCAAAATAATTGAAAAGCGCATCCATGTCGCTCGATAATGTTTCAGCTTTAACGTAAAGCCATGCCTCGTTAATTGTCTCAGAAGGTAAAAGGGGTATTTTTGCACTTAAAGCTACTATTCGTCTCTCTACTGCTAGTTTTGTGTTACCCAGACTTTTTGCTTTTCTCCATACACATCTAGACCAATGATAGTAACATCCTACTATCTTTACTCCGGGAAATATTTCTATAACAGCGTTCATGGATGCTCTTTCATAGTCACAGTGAATTATTTGCGGATTCCAGTGCAATTCTTTTTGTATCAAATTGAATGCAATCATATAACTTTTTTGCGTTTTGTTGCTCATAAGTACATATATCATCGGTTTTACATTTGTTGTTTCAGCTGAGCTGCCAAAATCACCATGCACAGTCAGTAATTGGTAAAAAGGCTTAGGACAACTTTGATATGTTGCATCAAAAAATATTTCCGTAACATTTTGAATCGATTTTCGCGTGTTTTGGGAACAAAATAAGACAATTCTATTTTTTCCTTCATAGTCAGCTAAAACAAAACTGTGAAATTTTTTCGGTATTTCGACTTTTTCCGTGTCTTTACATATAATTTTCTTAACACCTAAACTTTTATTTCGAGCATCATATAACCCGTGCTGAACGTTCTTGAATTCAGGTACGTTTGTTACCAAGTGCAATCCATCATCTATTAGATTTCCAACAGTCTCATTGAACATTTTTGGAACTGGTTCATCCGATGTAATAACGTTCTCCTTTAAATCAGCCATCGCTAAATCAACGTCGTTTTTTGCTGGGTCACTGGGACATTGATGATCGACGACTTTTATCTACATTTAAATTCTGCAACATTAAATTTAATATGATGTACGTAACTACGAAGATGATAAATAAGATAAACAACCGGACCACGGTTAAGAAGGGCTCTTTTTTTATTCTGTGTACTTTATTTTTGTCCTTCTAAAATGAAAAAATACTTTATTCGCCCTAAAAAAAGGTGGCAACCCTAGATACGACGAACGATTGGGACGATAAAAAACATTGACTATTTGGCGCCGAAAAAGGACTACCGATATGAGGATTCCCGACGGCTATAGTGCTGCAAACAGCACAAATCTACCAAATGTAGATCACTTTATGCTGATGCAGTACATGTGTAACAATGAATCATTCAATGCTGCTAAAATTCGTGGTGCTAAAATACCCCCAATGAACCCTCGTTTTATCAGTGTTAGGGAAATAAAAACATCAAAACATGTGTAATAAATTCATTTATTTATTCCCTTTTTACTATTGGAGACTGTATATTTATTGCACCACAATCAATTAGCACGGCATTATCTATATAGGCTGTACATTCATTGCTTTTTATTTTATATAATGTAATAATACAACCTAGCTTTGTAATATCCTTGTGTGCATGACATGAACAGTCTATAACTCAATATAACTTCTTGGGTATTCCAATATATTGGAAAGGCTTTTTTTTATAAGATTCAACATAAACAATCTACCATTTAAAATTATAGGGTGTGTCGCAGAACTAGTCATAGAGGATTGTTCATAACTTGCTTCTGATTCAGACACTTCGTATGTACTACTACCCTTAACGGCAGGCAGAGATGCAACGCTTGCCTCATGGGCGTCTTTTGCTTTTGTTCTCATGGGTAAAATATTACATTGAATAGCACAGTCTCGCGTATCAGGACTTATTTGTGTAGATATTATAGCAGTTTTTGGTTTGCACATTACTGACTTGGCTTCAAAAAATGGTTCTATACGTTTTTCTTTTGATGCTCTTGATGGTTCTGGTTCATCTTCAAAAAAAGGTCTGTCACTTTTATTTTTTTGACACTTGATGAGCCTGGTTTATCTTGAGTTATAGTTTCTGTAGGTTTGGATATTTTTTTAAAACTGGCACAGTAGGCCTCAGTTTGGCATTACCTTTAGAAATGATCCATGACTCGTTATTTTCCAGGTCATACTCCAACTGTAAATTCAAAAATACATAACTATATTATCTTTGTGCTGAAGAATAAGTGTATTTAATAAACAGGTAAAAGTGACAATGTCTTATCATGTCAATACGAAAACTTACATCAAGGTGGTCTTCACAGATGACTAGTGGTCTCTTTGAAATTACTTCTTTCCCTACTGCTCGACACCACTCCGCTTTATTTTTATACGGTACATGGAAGAAATGTTTGTCCGGTTTCTTCAAAGAGTCATTGTTACAACTTGTTAATACTTGGTGTACTTAGGAGGAATATACACCTCTTCAATCCATGCGGGTTTCTCCATAGTAGGCAATAAATCCCTATATTTATTGATGATAATATTAAAAGCTCTATCACAAAGTTCCCATTCTGTATCTATGTTTGTTTTCCTTGATTCAAAATCGGCTTCAGAATTGTCTTTTGACTTAATGTATGTTGCTGTGAGCCAGATACCGCGTTCCTCACACCACTGCCAGATATTTTTGGCTAATTGGTTTAAGTGTGGGAATTGGATTCCACCCATTCTGTTAACATAGGCTTTTGCTGTGGTGTTGTCAATCCTTAATAGTATTTCACAATTTCGGTCATTACTTGCAAATGATTTTAAGCCAAGGAAAACTGCCTGTAATTCTAGGAAATTTATGTGATGTTCTTGTTCATCCCTTTTCCATAACCCATTTACCTAAGATCTCCGCACGCACAACCCCAACCGGATCTACTTGCATCTGAGAATATTTCTTTATGAAATTGATTTTTCCGTATTGGTCGGTAGGCTTTGTGGATTTTTTTGAGCCACCAGTTAAGGTCGTCTTTGATAATGTGAGAGGGAGTTATTGTAGTGTCATAGTCCCCATTATGTTTAGATAATGCCAGATATTTGTGTCGTTCTATAGTTTTCGTGTATAGCCAGCCATAGTCTACCGCTGGACAAGCAGCTATTAAAGTGCCTATTAATTTCGAAAATTCTCGTATAGTGCATTTTGGTAGTTTTATAAACTTCATTAATAGGGATGCTATAGTTTCCCTTTTTTCTACTGGTAGAGAAAGTGACATGTTGATAGAATCAAACCAAAACCCGAGGAATTTGCATGTTTGTTTTGGTACTAAGGAGCTTTTTGCCATGTTTATTACAAATCCTAGACATTCTAGTAAGTTTTTTGTTTCTTGTATGTTTTGTTGGCATTCTTCATAATTTTTGCCCAAGCAAAGTATGTCATCCAGGTAAACTACTGAGTTTAATCCTCGTGCCCGCAGATTTCCTACCACAGCTTTCATTAGTTTGGTGAACACATATGGGGCTGAGCACAGGCCATAAGGTAAAGCATTGAATTCATAGTATTTTTTGTTATATTCAAACCTTAAATACTTTTTACTATTTTCGTCTATGGGCACTAGAAGATATGCTTCTTTTATATCTATGGTCGCGCAGTATGCTCCTGGTGTGAGTAAACCAATGGCAGTTCTATGGTCTTCCATTTTAAAGTGTGGAGTATGAATGAACTTATTCAACTGTTTCAGGTTGAGGATAAACCTCTTATCCCCGTTAGGTTTTTCCCTAAGGAAAATTTTTGATAAGAACTGCTCATTGGATGGCTCGCACTGGGAGATGGCTCTCATTATGATTAGTTTCTCTATGGTTTGTTTCATTTGTTTGTTTTCCATATCATTTTTAGCCACAAAAGGTGGTGGTGTTATTGACTGTGACACTGGTTCAACCGGTTGTAATGTATATCCTCGTACCCAGGATAGTATTTCATTATCATTTGTAATGTTGGTCCAGCATGGTAAAAAATATCTTAATCTTCCGGCATGACTCACCTCTAGCGTGAAGCACGTGGTGTGTCCTTCCTGATTTGGTTTGCTACTTGGGATGCTGCTGGTCGACGGGGTGGCGGCAATGGTTTCCTGAACCCGCCTCGTGCTGCCCCCCGGGGTGACGGAGTGAACCGTTGTTGGTAGCGAGGTGGGTTGTAGGCGTTTCCCTGCTTTTGTTTCCCAGAAGAGGTGTAAGCACTGCCCCTTGGCTGTTCAGGTTTTTTGATGGTGTTTTCAATGGACTTGAGAGTCTTTGTTCTCCGACAAGTTTTTGCCGTACAGGTATTCATCATGTCCCACATCTTTTACCAGCTCCAGGAAATTTTTATCCAAAGTAGGGGTTATGAGGAGTTTGCGGCCTCTTGTTTCATTAAAATGTAGATCCGTAAGGATCCTTGCCGCATTGTTCATGTGTTTAATGACAGTCATTTTCTCTTTGTCATAGTCTGTAATGGCTAGAGTCATGGCTCTGCCTAGAGCGGTCAGCCCCACCCCCAGTTGCTGTTGTGTAGACTCTAGCTTTTTGTCTCTGTTTTTAGCTGCATCAGATATGGCAGAATTAATTTCCGGGTTAAGCTTAGGGCTTTGTAAGAGAGTGCAATTGCTTGGTACCTGGTATTGCTTTGTGATGGTATCCTTTTCCTCCTTTCCCAAGCCTTTCTTTAATATAGGGGTCCAACGGCTTGCTATATTTTCATTTATCTCGGGGCCGAATTTGTTTATTTCCTCTGCAGGATCTCCTAATATGAGTAACACATCCGGATCAATGACCTCGGTTTTCTCCTCGTTTGTTTCCGGCTCCGGCACCTCTGAGTTGTTCTCGTCCGCCGACTGTATCTCTTTCGCGTCAGAACCAGTTATTTGGGATGTCTGAGATGTCCCCCCCGTCTCTTCTAACGGTTCTCCGTCTGAAAGTGTACGGAAAATTTTATTACAACTTTATGTATCACGTACATAATTGTAACATAAAAGCCGTCGTGTTGACTCACGGTCAACCCCCGGGCCATGTAATTCTCGTGTGTGTATGACATTTGACAGCTATGTTACAGGACCGAGGTTCGGAGCTATTCGAGAAAAATTTTTATACGCTCTGAACATTATGCGTACTTCCTGGCGGATTAATTTAGGATACTACATGGTAAACATATATATTGAGAACAAAACACAGAAATATAATAACCGCAAACCAATCACAATAATACTTTAAAACTTACCTTTTTAAATCAATCTACTCCTGTTTTTTTCGCACAATTTGGCACGCGTCCGCACAGGACATTTCAAAATGGCGACTGAGGCCCCAATTTTGAAATTTCGAGGTCGTCTCGTTGGACAACCAGTTGTGAAGTTCGTCGAGATCGAATGGCGCGCAAATTTGAAAAAGATGGTCTGTTATACTTCTATTATTCAAGGAAATGCACGAAGTGGCCGATAAGGGGTATTGGCCGGCGAACCGGTAGTTTTAACCCAGTTACTTTTAGTGTTTTTTTGTATTAGTAAAACTAGAAAACCAACTTACAATAGGTACTTAAATGTACAGTATTTCTTTTACCCTATCCGTTTTAGACCTAAACCTATCAGATCACACTGAGAACAGCTCAATATCTTTATGAACAAAAGTCATGTTTTCAACTTACTTACTTACCTACTTCGTTTATACTGATTCAAAATAGGAAACTATTGTATAAATCGAGTTAAGATAAGATTAAAAATAAAAATGTGTAAACAAAATAAAAATTATTTTAACTCAACAACTATAATTATTCGTCATATCCGCCATGACACACAGTTAGAAATGGACAGCTTCATACTAGTCATCACTCTCATACATACTGCAGCATTACATTGCTTATCTTTTGTTGTTCCTAAACCTTCAATTAATTTCCTGGCCTCCCATTTAGGGCTGAAGTCAAATACAGAACCTTATCTACATCATTGAGTCTTCGACTGTCCACTTGCGAAGAAAACTGGTCCCAGAGTTGATGCCATTGTAACGTATCACCTTCAAATTCGGGTAGCTTTAGTTGAGGTAGTTTTCCAGTGACCAATAGGGCTCCGTATCTCGTTGTAGAAAGCTTAGCCCTTAACCTTGACTTGAAGTTCGTGTTAATGACGTCGTTAACACATAAATAATCCAACAATACACTAATAATTAGTGTACACATGACTCAAAACTGACAGTAACATCATCACTAAGTTGCTCATCGGCGAAAAGTCGGATTTATCGCTTGACCGATCCGTGTACGGATTAGCGGACTGGATGTTGTTATCGAATCTTTTTGCAAGCTTGATGTCCCAAAGCTCTTTTTACAGCAGAAAACTAAACAATTCGGCATTTTTAGCACTGCAGCGTTCACTAGCGCGACTCGATTCGGTCTCTAAAGGTGGGTTTAGACCAAACGAGCGAATGCTCATTCTATCCCCACTACATCAAATTCTTCTAGTGTAAACAGGCGTAGAGCATTCTTTCGTTGTTCTTAGTGCGTTCGCAAAGATTCTATAGAATATTCTAAGAATGCTCGCTCGCTTGATGTAAACGGCGCAAGAGCGCGCGAACAGTTGCTTAGAGCGTTCTAGCGTGTTCGGACGTGCTCGCGCCACTGAGCGGTCTCATCAAAGCGTTCTTGTGTTCTAGCGATTGTTTACGTATCTTATCGATTAAATTATGGATTGGTCTCAAGAAAAATGTTTATTAATGATAGAAGCCTACCGCAATTTCAGATGTCTGTGGATCCGACGTATGAAAACTATATAAAATACAACTTACAAACAAGATGCTTGGCGAGAAATCGCAAAACAACTGGAATGTAATGTTGAAGAGTTAAAAAAAAAGATGGACTCGCTTCTTGCATCTTACCGCCGGGAAAGGCAAAAAACAATGAGTACGAAGTCAGGCAGCGGTGCCGATTGTATTTATAATTCTAAATGGTTTTGCATTTAAAAGCATGCACTTTTTGATGGACAATATAAACCGAGGAAAACAATTGATTTCGACACTAACCAAAATAAAACATGGTAAGTAGGTAGTTATGTTTATTTATTGGGTATTCTACCATATTTTAGGTTGGGTTTATTTACGCTTTTTATAAAGTAACGGTTCCTATCGCTTTCATTATGCAATATTGTTTTGCCATGGCAAAATATTAGTCAAATTAAAATAGTCTGAAAATTCTTTCCGGATATTTTCACATTGCAAAGTGTGTCTTCGTCCAGTGTTGGGTAACGGGAGAAATGATGATAAACGGTCCATATTTCTCCACTGGCCTGGAATGACGACGTCATCTTCAATTCTGTCCATCATGCCCGGTGATTATACAGCTTCCTAGAAGCTTTCCTTTCATCAAATAATTATGTAGGTACACGCAGGTTTTTACGATGAGAGATGCTTTATCAGGTTGTAGCAACATAGGTTTCCGCAATACACGAAAAACTGCTGAAAGAATGCCAAATGCATTTTCTACTATTCGTCTTGCTCTAGACAGACGGTAGTTGTAAATTCGTTTTTCGGATCCCTGGCATGTACCAGGATACGGCTTCATGATGTGTCTTTGTAATGGGAATGCATCATCTGCTACAAATACGAATGGCATATTCTGTTGTCTTCCTGGAAGGCTTTGGTCATTGGGCAAATTTAATTCATTATTTTGTAGTTTTGATTAGAAAGAAGTGTTTCTGAAAACTCCGCCATCTGATATTCTGCCCTGACAACCAATATCGGCGAATATAAAATTGTAGTTAGCGTCTACTATGGCCATTAACACCACACTGAATGTGGATTTATAATTAAAAAAGTCGCTTCCGCTGTTTAATAGGTGCTTGTATGACGCAGTGTTTTCCGTCTACAGCGCCAATACAGTTTGGAAAATTCCACTTCTCATTGAATTCCTGAGCGATTGAATAGCCATTCTTCTTCTGTTGACGGTGGTCTGAAATGAAATAAAA
>NC_133476.1:7500034-7501239 GCF_025370935.1 Choristoneura fumiferana | reverse complement strand
GAAAAAAAAAATTTTTTTAGAAGTATTTCGTATTTTATACGGAATCTTCCAAGTTTAGGTATATTTTATATCTTAGGCTGTTATTTACTCTTAAAACTACTAATAATTCTCAAGTAAACTTATCCGTTATAGTTTTCCTTGTAAGTTTGATATGTATACTTTACTACCATCCTGGATTTTTCTCATTTTCCACCCACCGGTTTAGATTTTAGAGGGGGGGGGGCTGAAGCGCTCGATTTAAATGAAATTTTGCACTTTAAAGTTGAATATTTCGCAAACAAATCACTGAATCGAAAAATCATCTGAATAAACCCCTAAGTTTTAAAAAGACTATCCAACGATACCCATACCCCACACTATAGGGTTGGATGAGAAAAAAAATCACCCCCACTTTAAGTCAATGGAGGTAACCTAAAAAATTTTTTTAGTTTTTTTTATTGTACATTTTTATCGGCATACAGCTTTAGCATTGAGTCCCTGAGCAAAGCCGCGACGGAGGACGACAGACAGACAGACATGGCGAAGCTATAAGGTTCCGTTTTTGCCATTTTGGCTCCGGAACCCTAAAAAGTAATTTCTAACATAAACATATTCCTTTGAGGTGCGGAACCTTAAAAAAATGTCAAAGGAGACGGGTATATTGAGAAAATGTAACCTACGGTAGATTGCTTACTGTTTTTACACTGTTTCTGTTATTAGGCGATACTAGTACGAGAGAAGGCGAGGTCGTCCGTCGCGGATGCTGTAGCCGGACCTGAGATGCTTGCTTTTAATTTTAAAAAAAACATGGCGGAAGTCTGGCAGCTATTAGTTCTCAGTCACGTTATAATACTTTTCGGTTAGCTTGGTTACGGTGACATTTGCTTTTTTTCTATTCCACACCATGAATGTTTCAGGCCAATATTTTATAAAAAATATACTTGAATCTTGAAAGAACAAAAAAATATATATCTTCATGTAACTTAAAGTAGCTAAAACATTTCGTAATAATAAACACAAATCAATTAAAAATATAATATTTTTGTTATAAAACTAATAAGATAAATTTTAATCTCGTCAACTTGCATCGCGTAAAAACGGAACTCTATTTCAATAGCTTGACTTTGCTTATCGACCGAATCGATTCCACAATCTTGTCAAATCGTTTGACTCGCATCATCTGTCAATTAGTACGAGAGCGGAGGTCCTTAAAATGCGTCTTTGTA